>NW_026930252.1:0-41298 GCF_032062105.1 Saccostrea cuccullata
GATCGGGAGGCCCAGGTTCGATTCTTGTTTGCAGCGCCGTGTCATACCTAAGACGTAAACATAGGTAGTATTTGTTCCTTCGCCAAGCGCTCGGAACTAGAAGTGAAAGTCACGGGTCTTTCGAGTATGATCTTAAATTGGCACGATAAAGAACCCTCACTGCTCAATGACCTTAAGTACCGAATATAAATTTGAAGCCCTTCACAGGCATACGGTGACGTCTCCATATGAGTGAAAAATTCTCGAGAGGGACGTTAAACAATATACAATCAATCAATCAACCATTAATGACAATGCATGTAGCCATATAAGACAAAATAAGGTTTGTCAGTGTAGGTGATATTACACATTTTTTACCAGCGTATCGCTTGCTAGTGAGCTCTAATTTTCGCCGTAAATTATGATGATATATTGCTATTTAACCCCCCCCCCCCCCCTTTAGCCACCTATTTCTGTTGAAAATTATGAAATATGAAATTCATTCACAAAGGTCTAAAACACATTTTTAACAGGACACGTTTATAAAAGAAACTGACTATAGCATTATCTATTTACTGCCAATTTTATTTATAAAAACGATTCTACCCTATTACTTTTGATTAGGTCAACCTAAATCACATGCCATGAATTTGAACCACAATAACAATTGTAGGGCTTTACGTTTAAACAATTTCTAAAACGAGGTTAGTTATTGGAAAATAAGTGATAAAACACGAATTTCGGCAGTCTTGTTTAAAGTCATTATTTCGTAAGTTCTATGATCGATACTATGACCTTGTCAGCAAATACAATTTATCGTTGAGTAAATTAAAATGCTGACTGACGTTTTTCATTCTAATTGTTATGCCATTATATATACATTGAATTTTCGTCGGAATTTTTCATAATTTCCTGATCATGACAAGGAGCACAGGGCGGGTGTGACAGGTCTGCGGGAGATGTTCACTCCTACATGGCACCCGATCCCACCTCTGATGATTTGGAGGTCCGTGTTTGCACTGCTCCAATTTTGTATTGTTAAATAGACTTTGGGCTTGAAAACAGTTCGTTGTCTCCATATATTTTTATTCGGTGGTATAAGAGGAGAGGGTACCCCAAATCGTAACAGACGTACATACAAACGTAAAACTAGACCGAGAGACACCTTGATCTTTACATACCCTCCCGCTTTTCAAGGTGGGGGTATGATTATCTATACATTCATTGTTTAGTTGTTGTGCACATTACTGTATTCTATAGAAATGTACGTTTCTTCAATTTATTTCTTTATTTATTTATTTATTAATTTATTTATTTATTTTTTTATTTATTTATTCATTTATTTATTTATTTTATATCAGAACATGCAGACGATTTTAAAGCAGAATAGATATAGGCATTGGCGAAAAAATACCATTCATCTTCTAATATTGGTCTGTGCAACATATTGGCTTGCTTTCCTGCATAAATTGGCCTTCCATTGCAAAACGTATTCACCGCTGCTTGGTACGTATTCCAAGTTGCGCAGTAGGCGCTTTCAATTTTACAGTGTTTAAATAGACAGAATCCTTGAATATCTTTTTTTCTCTTATGTTATTTTTTTGTATTTTTCTTTTATTTGTACCAAATTGGTGATATTTTCAACAATACAATATAAAATTTATCTCAGGGTCGGAGGTTATGTTATGAACTCTAGTTCAAATCACGATTAAAGTCCTCGTTTTGTAAGTTCTATGGTCGATACGACCTTGTCAGCAAATACAATTTATCATTAAGCCAAGTGCTGACTGACTTTTTCATACTGATTGTTATGTCATTTTTCACACACTGAGTTGTCCACGGATTTCTTTTCCATTATTTCCCGATAATGACAAGGAACACAGCGGATGTGACCGGTTGGAGGGGACTCTATGTCACATGATCCTACTTATGATGTTGTGGTGGTCCGTGTTTGCTCCGATCCTATTTTGTAATGTTTGATGAAATGTTAATTATCTTAACATGTTAATTAATTAATTATCTTAACATGTTTCATGGCACAATAGCACTACTTTTCACATGTGTGGAATGTGTAAAAGTAGTCCACAGACCAAACCAAAAGACTGTAATATACTGATCTTTATATTAACAGACAGCAAATCGAGTACTCCGTTTACGTTGTAGAACAGGTATTTGCAAATATAGTCATGCTTTATCATTTCTTGATCAAGATACGTATCCTTGTTTATTTTAATTTTTATACCTAATTACAAGAAAAACATGATATTTGTAGGGAATAGTACTTTTAATGGAAAAAACAGTCAAATAAATAGCGAACAAGTGGAACATCTCCCATTTGGTTTCAAAACAAATGTGACACTGAATTTTTTTTGAAAAACAAAAGTGAAGAAAAAAATATTAAAAATTCAAGCTAAAAGCGGCGCAATAATCTGCCTTGTTTCATTACGGTTCTTGTTTTTGGGGTTACCGACTTGATGTGATACTTCGATATCACTCGACTGAAAAGGGATACCCGCCTTAGCTGATACCTCAAGTATCAGTGTTGAGGTGTCCTCATTCTGAGGTTCTTTTTTCCCGGATATTTGGATCATATTGTTTAATCTCGTCGATGTGGTGGAACCGGTTTTTTTTTTTAATTCTTCAAGTTTCTGTTCATGGCTTTAGCTACCTCGGATACTACAATCTGGGGGATCTCCACTTGTAGCGCCTGTTTAACAGGCGCAGCAATCCTCATGATGTCATATTCTCCAAGAACAACTTGTGAGACTGAAATGGTGGGACCTGAAATACTGTGGTTTCATCAATTTTCGTTGGCATCAGTGATAATATCAACCAACTAAGTCATGTGTGGCGGTCAGCCGGGTTCGATAGCCGGTGGCGGGATAGCCCACTTGGTAGAGCACCTGACCGGAGTTTCAGGGGACCCGGCTTCAAATCCCTGTCTGGTCCGCTGCAATTTTCTCCTCTCCCATTACATTTGGTGCCGTGCCATGTCCTGGAACTGACAGGTGAGAGGCCTGCCAGGAATGAGGCTGGGTTGGTGTCTTTGAGGCCCAAATGACAAATTAATGAAGGATGAATGTGGCGGTCAGCCGGGTTCGATTGCCGGTGGCGGGATAGCTTAGTTGGTAGAGTATCTGACTGAAGTTTCAGGGGGCCCGGGTTCGAATATCGGTATTGTCTGGTGCATTTTTCTCCTATTCACCACTTGTACTAGGCTTGCGCGTCATGAGGTCAATCTGAGGTCAGGGGTAAAACAACCAGCGTTGCAGTGTAAACAATGCTAGACCGAGAGTATGTGAATCTATGGTATTAGACTCGATTAGATAATTTAGGCATAATTATTTAATTTAGATAAGATTGATTATTTCATAAATTACTTATTTGAAGAAGAAAATAATAAATAATCAGGGTTTTAAGACAGGAAACCTCGAAGTATATCCCGTTTCGAATTTGCTCGGCGTTCTATTTTCTACGTGCAAGAGGTTTATTATGTCAGTTCAGGTTGTATTTTCTTGCAAGGAGATAGATGATATATTAAACACAAGTTCAGCAGTTGAGTGTATTAAAATTTTCAATATTTACAAATATTTAAGATGCTCCTGAGTACTCCAAATCTGTGCTCAACCAGGTTTTTTTTCTGAAAACAGCTGTGTCATTTGAACTATGTTGAAATATCGACAGGACTGAATGCAATATTAGCACGCAATATAATGGTATCAGCGTTTTGTCAGTTCTTTAATTTAACTGTTTTGACATCACACTGCTGCTGTTAATTTGCTCAAAGCACTGAATGTAATCAATGGTTTGAATTGAATCAGCAGAGGAAAGTACAGTATGCTTACATTGGTCTATAACTGTGTGCTGTGAAAAGATTATCAACATGTACAGTCGGTACTTTTAATTACATATATATATGCTTTAATTGTACATGTATAAATTATATAGTGAAACCTGTCTAATCCGACATGCACTGGGAGATGAATTTTGTGTCGGAATAGAAAGGATGTCGGATTGAATGTGTAAAATAACATTAAAAGTAGTAAAATGGGAAGAAATGTTAGGTCGGAATTTACAGTGTGATTGATTTCACAGGTGTCGGATTAGACAGCTTTCAATGTATATGCATTTATAAGCTGTGACCACTTCTAAGAGATTTACAGTAGGCCCCTATACAGTATGTTATTATCAATTTCAGTTAAGTGTACAGTTTTGCATTACATCACATTCTATGATAACAGCTGCACTCAAGGTAAATAGTACACGCCTCCTAGCTGGAAGCTTTACGACTGGAACCCTAATCCCTGATTGGTTGCTCTTGCAGCAGACTATTTCCTTGTCAATGTTGATAATACATGTATGAGTTGACCAGTCACACAGCAGGGCGTGAATTAGTTACGCTGGATGCATTTGTCGAAAAAGATTGTGACGTAATGCAAAACTGCACACTTAACTGAAATTAATAATAAATGTGGGCTATGTTTATGATCAACAGAGGGATATGAGGATTCCAACTTTCTGTGCGAGTGTAATTGTGGATGTAAGAATGAATCGGATGTAGAAAACTTCAAAAGTTTTATAGTGAAACTTTTATACCTCACATTGTTTTAGAGCTATTGTAAAAATAAATCTTTGGACATGTAGCAATGTTGACCTTTGACAAAAGATTAAAGTTAGACATCCACTAAACGTTTCAGAAAATCAATTGTTTAGGGGTCCAAGCTGTTATTTTTCTCCTGAAGTTTTGAAATATGAAAATCTCCCCTAAACTTATTTTAAAATTTAATACAAAAGGTGTTTAATAAATTGGTTTGAATGGATTCACTACAGGAAATATGAAAAAGTTATGGACTTTATCATGTCCATTGATGTATTGTAGAACCATATTACAAAAGGTGTAATGGTCCTATAATACATTAAAGAACATGAATTGATAAAGTCCATAATATTTTCAAATCCTATTGTGAATCATTGATTCAATCCAATTTTAAACAAAAAATATTACATGGAAAGAATCAGAGTCATAGATTTAAAGCAAGTTTCAAATAATAAAAATGTAATTCATTCATTTTCATGAATTTAAATATTTAATTTAAATATTAATCAAATCAATATACTGTTGAGGTCAAAGTTCTCTGTGAAATTGTCACATTTCAAATGGAAAAAAAATACCGGTAGACAACCTTCAACATAATAATTATCCCTTCAATATACATGTGATGTAATACTTGTAGTCATTTTTATAAAACAGAAACAGGTATTAGAATAATTTTCACATAATTAGCCCTTGATGATGTGTATGTCATTGTGTATTTTGCATAACTTTTCAACTCCCAATTTTTTTTTTGTTCAAGACAATGTAACTATTGGTCTTTTTTGTTATTTATAATAAAAGATAACAATATTTTACTCATCTCTGACATCTGGAAATACATATACAATAAAACATGCTTATATAACAAATAACTACAAATGCCAGGGACAGACAATTTTGCTTTGTTTTAACCATAATTTTTTTTATATCTATTCGTTAGTTAAATTAGTTTTATATTTTGAAGACGGAGAATGAAAATCACTTTACTATAAGCTTCAATTCATTATTCCTCTTGCAGACTGAATTGTCTAGTAATGCCAGGCTTTTTCTTCACATCTGAGCCATCCAGATTAAATGTTTGAACTTATGTTGTTCTTTCATCATGGAAATACTGCATGGATGAAGCTTTTTGTTGTATATAGATATGTAAAAAATCATTGAAAACCTCAAGATCCAAGCCCGTACAAAAATTGAACAACTGATTATTTTCTGGTACCATTTCATGGTATATTTTAGAATTTCTTTGAACAGCACAGAAATTTGGGTCTTTAAAGTGAAATCAGCAAAACCATGGACCTTCGTCTCCAATCTCCCATGCAGATTTGTCATTCGTTCCTCTCTCAGACATGTATGAGCCGATGGAAGATAGGGCCTCCTTTCATCAGAAAATATTTTCAATAATCATGTCCATTGTTCTCTGGTGCCTGTTAAATTAATTAAGAAAATAGTAATTAATCTTGCATGCAATCCACAGAATATTTAAAATATTTGCTAAAAGATAGTTTATAAGTAAACAAACTTTTACAGATATATACAATTGCAATTGGTGTAATATTTTTTTAGATTTAGTCTGTTATTTCAAACATAAATTTGAATATTAATAGAAATATGTACATATACATACCTATATTCATGTATCGCCTTATTAACAGTTGCAGATGACTCTTGGTCAAATTCATGCTGTCCATCAGTAGCTGTTGGGTGTTTATCAGCCTTTGATGCAGTTTCTACCAAAATAAAAAAAGTTGAGCATTAAACTCATTCCCTGCAGTCTGTGAAGTACCAGGGTATATGTATTATTTAGAGTACGAGTTTCTTACTGTATCAGAGATACAGGGCGGGGCTTGAGGCGAGAGCGATATCTCTGATACAGTAAGAAACGAGTATTCTAAATGACTTGTGATATGACCTTTCTAAGGACCTCACTAATTTACATACGTATTTGGGTGTATACCTCCCAACCAATCAGATGATTTTGTAGAAAGTTGATTTAGTATCCCATTTTAAGCATTCTCAACTGAAATGCCGAGTGAGGTGGACGTGCAGGTATGTATCATTTTACAATTATTTAAGGGATGCATAAATTAATTTGTTTTCCAAAAATTTTATTTAGATTTGATTGCGCAGGGGTTTTTTTTCTCTATGCAGCTCTTTTTTTTCAGTTTAAGCTACGATTTAATGCAAAACATTTTGATATATAAGAATCATGTGGGAATATTTTTTAAACAAAAATGCTTCGGGAGATCGTAGATTCTGAGAGAAATGTCCGACAATGTTCTATACCGGTCGTCATATACAAAATTGAAATAAGCAGATGAAAGGAAAAGGGGGGGGGGGTATTTTACCTTCACGTTTTCATTAAAATGTTGAGTAACCAAACGGGGATAAAGCACTCACTGGTGCCCCCATCCCACCTTTGAGTTTTTTTTCTTTTTGGCTTTCTTAAATTTTTTTTTCTAAACTTGTATACATACGGTTTTTAATTCATTAACAAGTAAAGAAATGACCACATAGGTGTTAGTTGATTATAAATCTACCCCCCACGGAATACGATTTTCCGTTTTTTTTTTTTTTTTTTTTTTTTTTTTTTTTTTTTTGGGGGGGGGGTCAAAGTAATAATTTGTGAACTGCCCCACTCCCTCCTTTCTAAAATTTTTGAATCCGACAATAATACCTTATGTTATAAAATTTTATTTTTAATTCACCTCAGTTTTTGAGTAAATACTAACAGTTCTATGGCGAATTGAACGACTGGTATGTCTTTATACGAATACAGCTTTCCGTCATCGCTAAAAATAAACCGTACTGTATCGTTGATATTTTGCAGATACAGTACAGTTTCTGCTCATTTGCATAAGAAACGCCCACAAAAAGTGTTCTGTATCGCAGTTACAGTATGCTTGACTTCAAAGGAAAACTCGCCGGGTCATGTCACAACTTTTAATAATCACTCCTTAAATAATAATAACTGTTTTAATTGATATCTGAAAATTTGTTTAATCAGTCTTATTGCCAAACAAACATATTAGTTTAAATACCTGCTGGAAAACAAGATGAGGTTGCTGATACTGGCTTATAAGATCTTGTATATTTATTAGAAGACCTTCTACTAAGTGTTCCCTATTTGAATAAAAATAAAATATCATACAATCTACTTAGATATATATATTAACCTTTTTTAAAAAAAATGGGGGTAGTGGCCAACTTTTTCAAAGCCAAATTACTTTCACTTCCAATTTTTTCCTACAATTCCTTTATATCACTATACTATGGTAAAAAGTGGGGGGGGGGGGCATCCTTTCAATGAGCATTTTCTATAGTAAAGGTAATGTAAGGTAATGCCCCCCTGGCCCCCCTTGTTGCTACGTCCCTGAGTATCGTTGATGCCATAGAATACAAACTAGACAGCGATTCCTTAAATGTAGTACATGAAACAGTTGTAAACATGTATAAAACACATATGTATTTAAAATCCAGTCGATTTTTTTAAGTATTGTTGCATTCTTACCTTGTGGAAAATAATGGAGTTCTGGGAATTTGTTCTTGTTCCCCGTTTTTCTAGCTGGATTTTGGATCTGGTTGTTCAGCTACTGAGCTAGGCCTCATCTTACCATGCTTACATCAGCTGTACATAGTGTCTTCCCACAAATTTTTATTAAAATAGAAAATTTAGTCATAACACCAAATTTTCTATTTTAATAAAAATTTGTGGGAAGACAATAGCTTTTGACCAGATGTTTTCGTGGGCAAAAATGACTTTAGTGTAACGTACGGTTGTAATCATCATCGACCCCATGGAGTAACATGCACATTTTAACATCAATTCTCTGTAAGGACCAAAGTTTTACTGTAGGGCTGTGGCACACACCATGGGCGATTTCAATGAAACTTTTTCAGGTGATTAATGCCCATACAGTATGACATAATCAACATTCAAAATTAAGGTTACCACCTTGGTTGCCATGGTAACGGACAAAAATAGATTTTGACCCCATTTATGCCCATTTCATACATAAAAATGCTATATAATTCATTTCATATGGTATAATCATCTTTATTTTTATAAGATAAATAATACATTATATGAACAGAACACATGGAGCAATATATTACACAAATAAAAAAAATTGTAAATGTCACAGCAAATTCCTCAATTGGTGGCTCAAAGATGACCAAATTCTAACATTTCGAAAATGGACATTTTTACCCTGTTTTTCAAGAGGTCTATCAAAAATTGCAAGCACTATGAGAAAAAATCAACTGAAATTTTAAAAACACTGTAATAATGTTATTCAACTTTTATAAAAAGTAGAGTGGGTATTTTATTCGTTTATGATATTTTTAACTTCGAAAATTGGCATTTTGCCAAATAATTTATTTCTTTTTCAAAATTTTACCAGACACTAGTTGTTTAATAAAATTTCTTTTCCAATCAGTTTTTTCTTTAAAATATGAGAAATCAAATGAATAATAAATGTTTACAATTTTTTTTTAAGCTATTAATTAAAATAAATCAAAATTAATTGTTTTATTATTGTTTCTCAATGATCCCTTACAAAGGGCAAATAACTCAAAATCTAGCAAAAATTAGCTCTTTGATAGCCATTTTCTATAAATAATTAAACTTCTTTGTCATGCACTGATTCTGATGAAACTTTCCCCATTAGTACTACTTGATACCAGAAATAAAAATATCAAATAAAATTTGGTTGCAAGGTATCTTGGTTGCTATGGAAACAGCCAGAATTTTTTGAAAAATTGAGACTTTTGGCTACTTGAAATCTCAACTGAACATTTAATAAAATCTAAGAAAAACCAACAAATTATTGTCACAAAAACTACACACCTTGTTTTAATTTTATGCTACACAGAAAATGTTTAAAAAATTATTTGTACATGTAAGTCAGTGGTAAATATGGGTATATTTGAAAGCCAATTTAAATACTGAAAAATGCAAAGTATTCACTAATTCTAGGCGTCACTTGACCAAAATTTAATAATAACTTAAGAAAAACAATAAAATGTTTGATCTCAAAGACATAGGTGTTAGCAAAATCATTCTATAAATAACTTTTAGGGTTTCCACAGTTACACAGTAAAACCAAACAAAATAAGATTCTAAGATTGGATTAATGCTATTATCTTGAGGAAAAACAAGAAAATTCTAGACTGGCGCATCTTTAAGACCTTGCAACACCAACAACATACTGAAAACTTTTCACAGGAACTTTGCCCAGCAATCAATATTTTCAAATACTAGATACAAAATGGAGAAAAGGTGCTGAATTTAAATTGACTATAAAACTAACAACACATTGAAAAAATCATTAATATATCACTTACAATCTGTAAACATACACATACTCATTTGTATTCTGTTTATCAGTTTTATTCACGAGAACATTATTTTCCCACTATTAAACAAGACTTTGTGCTCTCAGAAAATTAATTCTCACATAAAATAGTATTTTTTGAGATTAAAAAGAGTATTGACACCAATTTGTGAAAAATTTGTCTATTTAATAAAAGAGTCAATGACAATGTTGTGAAAATAAGGTAAAATAATTGCAAAAATTATGTGATCTACAGTACATGTATATATAACAACTTTTATAATATGTTTTACGGTGTGACCGTTGGGGCGAGCGCAGTTTATTTACTATCATAAACCTACACATGTACTGTCTATCATTTAAGAAAAAGAAAGCGAAAAGAATAAAACAAAACAATAAAAAGAAACCATTTCCCAAGCATCGGGATCGAGATTCCAAACTTTTCGGAAGTTTCCGACAAAATCGGAAATACCCGAACCGTTGAAGTGACGAAAGTATGACGTCAGATAAAAAGTTCTGTTGACCTAGGATGCAAACGCTAGTTTTATGGAAAAGAGATTGCATTAAATCGTTCTTTTCAAGTAAGTTGTTGCTATGTTTTAGCCACCATGTTGCTATGCACCGCAACATGTTTTCCGTTTCACGGAAGCAACCGACATAACTTCGTCAAAATTCGTAAGTTTCCGGTGACGTCATTTGTATCATTTCCGAAGGACAAGGTGAAGGCCTGTGTTGTGGCATGGGGGTATTTTTTTGAATTGGGTAAGGCGAAAGCATTTCGTTAAGATTTCGGTAAGAAACAATGTTCCTTTAATTTTTTTTACTATTTTTGATTTATTCGCGCAAGGGACATTGGGTAGTGCAGGAATTCTGGGAATGTTGCACAGAGAAATTTGGCTCACGTATGTACAGATTTCAATCCGAATTTCCTCTGTTCATCCACGTTAGTCTATTGAGCTCGCTTCGCGAGGCTCGCTGCGCTCGCTATTAATACAGTCTTTTTTCAAATTATTAATCAAGAAAATCTTCATTCTGAACATTATCTAAAATGTGTATTTATATGTCAAAATATGGAAAAAAAAATCTGTTACATAACAATTTAGTTCAAACAGCTAGACTTAAAGTTACCCTTTTTTTTCTTACATCAGACGTTTACTGTTACAGTAATTAAACTTAGTTATAACAAAGGCATGGGGACCTTCGAAATTGCTTTGCTATATCTGTTATTTGTTATATCTGTAATATGTTTTACGGTGTGACCGTTGGGGCGAGCGCAGTTGTACCATCAAAAACACTTGAGATCAGCCACTTCGAACGTCAAGCCGCACGAGACTTCTCGACTAGCTGTGACGTCATACGACGTCACAAAGCTTGTCGGAGCTTACGGAGACAGCCGAGCGTCTGTTTGAAACTATAGAACTAGTGCAATTTTTGTCGAAAAACATTGCAGAGTTATTTCTTGTTTCTTTGAAAGATTTCTACAAAATGAAAGTCTGATATATGCATATGCTTTACGTTATTATTTATTTATTTATTCGGCAATATTCGCGCAAAGGACATTGGGTAGTGCAGGAATTCTGGGAATGTTGCACAGAGAAATTTGGCTGACGTATGTACAGATTTCAATCCGAATTTCCTCTGTTCTTACACGTTAGTCTATTGAGCTCGCTGCGCTCGCTATAAGGAATGTTTTAAATTTATATAGTTGGGGATCCAAGATGACTTCGCTTTATCCGTAAATTCACAATATCCGTGTTTGTACTAAACGAGTTCTGCTGTATGTGGTGTTATGGCTGTCCAGTGAAGAAAGTGGGTTTAAAAAGTGACACTTGAAATAATCATCTTCGACTTTTTCCCTGAAATAAAAAATAACATACATCTATACCCAATTTAAATTCATTATTTTTCTACAACATTTTTTTCATGTGAAAACAAAATTGATATTTTTTTCACTATCATGTATTTAATTCTAAACCAATTGTTAGTATTTACACCTTGAAAAAATTCCTCAAACATATTTTAAGTATAAACAATGGAAGATAAAAGCAACCTAAAAAATTTAGTGAATTTACCATCACAAACTTCAAAACTTCTGACCTCCAATTTCTTTAAACAGAATTCCCTCCAAAAGAATACTGTTTGGTAACGATACTGTCTGGAGTTCAGTTCTCATGCAGGATCACTTGCAAGTTTTCTGTCTTTGTTTATTAATTTTGTAACTGCCTCCTGTTTCTGGTATACATGTATAACCTTTGTGTTAAAAAAAGGATAATAAAAACATAAAAACAAAGATTATTTCCTAATAAGTTGCAACTATATAGTTCATTGCTGTATACTGGATACTAGTATTTCTATTTAGGGTTCCTCTATTTATAGTGCCTTATATGCAACTTTCTTGCATAAATCATACATATATGCATCATGTATGTTAGGGATATTCATACTATTTCATATAGACACTGTACATGTATCCAAGTACAGTTGCATAATAGCTTAATACATATTCAATTTATGAATTTGTAAATACAAGAAAAACTTTCCTGATAAAATTTTGATTGACTACTTGTAAGTTATATGGTGTTCCCACAATTAATTTTGAATTTGCTTGTGAATTAAGTATGGTAAGAGTATATTTCTTTTGATATATAGAACAAAAAAAAAATTCTAAAACCTCTTTGATAAAATTTTTATTAAAACATACATCATGTGTTGACTTTGTTGAGAAAATTGAATTAATTTAAGTAACAGTGTACTTACAGTTGCTCATATATCCTTTATTGGTGTCATTTGTATCATTTGTAACCTTTCACAGGTGATGCTCCTGTGTCACAGTTCTAAAATGTAACAATACAATCATAGTAGGTTCTACAACCAATTTTTGATTCTTTTTTTAAATTACTGTATCCCAAAACTTTATAAGAAACAAGAGGCCCATGGGCCACATCGCTCACCTGAGCACTAAGGGTAGGAAAAAGTAGAAAATGTTTTTTTATTGTAAAGTTTAAATCCAAAAGTAGTCCCATGACCAATCATGGATTGGCTATTTTTTAGAAAAATGATTTTTAAAGAATTTTCCTACATATATCTTTAAAAACTTTGGTTGGCCATTTTGGCCCCGCCCTACCCCTGGGGGTCATGATTTGATCAAATTTGAATCTACACTACTTGAGCATGCTTCCATATAAATATGATGAATTATGGCTTTGTCATTCTTGAGAAGAAGATTTTTAAAGAATTTTCCTATATATTTCTATGTAAAACTTTGGTTGGCCATTTTGGCCCCGCCCTACCCCGGGGGGTCATGATTTGAACAAACTTGAATCAACACTACCTGAGGATGTTTCCCCATAAGTTTCATCTTTCCTGGCACAGTGGTTCTTGAGAAGAAGATTTTTAAAATATGCCACTAAATTTTCATTAATTCCCAATTATCTCCCCTTGAATGAAGGCTTGGCCCTTCGTTTGAACGAACTTGAATCCCCTTCACCCAAGGATATTTTGTGGCAAGTTTGGTTGAAATTGGCCCAGCGGTTCTTGAGAAGAAGTTGAAAATGTGAAAAGTTTACAGACAGACAGACAAACAGACAGACGGACGCCGGACAAAATGTGATCAGAAAAGCTTACTTGAGCCTTCGGCTCAGGTGACCTATAAATCATGACATTAATAAAAGATTTAATTTTGCTGTGGTACATGTAGTTATTAGCATTAAATTATGATGAATGTTTATTTTATTAGCATCAAATTATGATGAATGTTTATTTCCTTACCAGGTAATTTTAATATTTAAAAAAAATTCTCACCTGCTTTTTACTGAAAATGAATTCTCAATGTATCTTTTCATCTTTATTTTCATTGTTAGAACTGTATTGGTACATCTAAAAATAAATTTATTATTAATTATTAAAATGAAATAAATTTGTGTGAATACATACCTTCAAGCTAGGGCATATCATTTTTATACATGTATTTTATTAAAGTGTGTATATATTGCTAACGTTAATTAAAAATTATGGGGTTTTTTTTCACAGTCAAACTGAATAGAGCCTTATAATATGCATGTGTTTATGTCCGTCTCCAATTTATACACACTTCCCTAAAAATTTTTTAGCCCCCCCCCCCCCCAATAAAACACACACACACTTAACAACAATGTAGTCTGTGCCCGAAAACATATATTAATTTTTCATTTCATACACACAAACCTAAGTTACATCTTCTATTACATTCTCCTCCTAATCAATAGTTGTATGATTTTCAAGAGTAAGTTAATTAATTTGCTTTCTAAAGTAAACACATATTTCTACTTTTTTTATACCTGTGCCTAGGGTAGATCCATTCCTACTGATTTCCCGGTGGCCGTATCCACTGCTTTTTAATGTTATCTTCCATTTGCATCATAATGTACGTATGGGTTTTCAGAATAGATGGAATCCCTCTAGTCAGACTTCATAAATTTTGTTCCAATATTTCACAAGACCTGTCTCTTTCATTTTCATTAATTGATTGATGACTTACTTTGTCACTCACAACTTAAACATCATTTTCTCATTGTTTATTTTCTGGTGTCTGTTTAGCCACATGTTGTTAGAAACTTCTTTTGACAGGAGAGTCAACCATTTTTTGTCTTCAGTGCAAAAGAGTCAGCAAAGGGAAATAACTCTCGGTCAATTTTCATGAAAAGTGAGGATTTCAGGCGAATGGAAAACAACATTTAACTGATATACTCACCTCAAATTTTTTTGAATCTTTTAGATCTAAGTTCTATCTTACTGAAAAAACCTTTTTTATAAGTTGAAATTGCCTGCAAAAATTTCTATGCACTTGAAGAAATAGGTACCTTTGTATTCATTTTATGACAATCTTTGTGTAAATTGATCTGTATTATATTAAAACCCTTGAGTTAAATTGAATAAAATTTATATGCCAAGAAACTTTGATTAGTTAGCTATAAAATGAGACCCATGTTACGTTCTCAACTTTTCTACGTTTAGGAAGCATGGAATTATTTTGCATGGTGATAACAATTAGGTCATTTTCGCCATGGCAAAATATTTAAAGGCCGTTGCTATGGAAACCAAGGAAGCACTGTCCAAAATTTACCCACCTATAGTCTTTATATAGGACACTCTTTAATATTATATTGATAAAATAAAATTCCATGATAGTGCGTGGCCAAGCAATTTTGGTCCTTACAGAGAATTGATGTTAACATTTCCAGAGGATCCAGAGTTTTTTCAGAACATGAATTAGTGTTTCGAAGTGGCAAAAGAACTAAATGGATACCGAGTCTCTAATGACGCTTCGCCATGTTTTACCCCTAACCTCGATTGACCTCAACATCCGCCGCAATGCATTATCGGAATGTACAAGTCGAGGATCTCGTTACACATGAAAAGTCATTAAAAAAATATCTGTTTGTTGGACGAAGTTGGAGGCTTATAGCTTAAAATATTATTAGGAATGATTGAATTATGTATTCAAGAACATCAGACGATACAACAGGAGCACAACGGTAATGAACAATAGCGCACTGACACTGTTAAACAGTACGGTGAGTAGATCTCATGGGCGCTCACTATATACACAATACAAGTTCTATAAAAACTTCATCTAAAGATGAAATCTTCACCAATTCGGCTTCATAAATGATGTCTCCAACTCTAACTATCACCCATCACCAAATACCACACTGCTGCATGAAATAACTACAACACAAGGGCAGTAACTCTCGTCTATCGTTGATATTGTCAAAACTTTACACAACACATAGCATTCCCTAAATCGTTTAAATGTATGTGATTAGAACATAAGTACGTCGATAAACTGTATAATATGTAACAACTTTCCAAATGCTACTCTTAAAGGTACATGGACACAGATTTGAACTTAATATTATCTGTATATTATCACGACTCATACAGGGTGTTCAATAGTATACGATACCATTTCAAGATTATTACGTCATAAACATGTGCATTTTCCTGTATTTTCTTAAAAAGTTTCAGAAGACACCAACTTTCAATGGAATTTTCTTTCAGATAACATTGTCCACAGGCATCGCCCACAAAGATCTTGAGATATGTGATTTGTTATTGAATTTTGCACAAAATATCAAAAAATTAACGTGGGCGACGGCTGTATACACTGTTTTCTCAAGGAAAATCACCCTTGAAATTTGCCATTTTGAGGCTTTTTCTGTTGAAAATATAGAAATGCTTCACATTAATGACGTCATATTTGCAGAGTGGTAAACCTTCATGCCATGTTCTTTCCTGATTTATCAGAGTCATTCATTTAACTAATATTTAAACCAGTTTCAAAACTTTTCGATGTCATTACATTTTTAGGGCGCAATAAAGCTAAAACCATACCTTCTTCTTTAATGTAACGAATATTGAATTACAAAAAATGCACTATAAACATTGCATATGTCCAATTTTATTCACACAATTTAATGGACATTAAAAGGGACACGACAAAGTAAGCTCACTTTGAAAAATTATATCGTTTTTGAATTATGTCCCCTACATGACGTCCAATCTGTGAGATGGTTAGACATTACGTAAAATTCCATGACTTAAGACAACTGTGCATTTCTCTTTAGTTTTAACCTGGATTTCCATTGCACATATACCATTTTTGATAAATTTAAGATTTAGATCTAGGTTAAGTAAATCTTAAGCTGGATTTCATAATAAGTCTTGAAATGAGGGTATACCCAGCTTGTTTGATATATCCATTCTGCTTGAAATGCAATTGTTAGCAACAAGATTGCCACTTTTCCGTGACATCTCGAGTCTAACTTGTTAAGGCCTCAACCGAATGACCTGCAACTTCCAGTTCAAGGTGCAGAGTGCGTGGCGAAGGAAATGTTCCTACCTACTTAATGGACTTCGATCACGAAGCGAGCTCTCTAATAACTGAGGAAACATTTTAGAAAATAAAAATGGACTTTTTTATTTTTAGGTGGTCAGATCATTTTTATTATTAAAGTTACCTTAGCCTTTAACATTTACCTCGATTGACAATTGCAATTTAGTCTGTATAAAATATTTTACGCTTTTTTTACTTTCTTTTAAGGCTGATAACCGAGGGTTTAACAAAGGGAAACTCTACAATGTTGGATATACCGAGGCAGCCAAGCGCAACCATAACTGTTTTGTATTTCATGACGTTGATCTTATTCCAGAAAATGATAATATTTTATATGGATGCATTAGAAGTCCCATGCATCTATCTAGAGCCATTGATAAGTTTAACTACATGTAAGTTAAATGTTTTAATTTTAAATTTCATGCTTCCAATATACCATTTTAGATATTATTTAACTTTTTTCAGTCTTCAGTAGATTAATAATCGGAAAAAAATTACTGTTTTTTTGACACACTGTTTAGTTTTAAAGGCTTCAGCCATATAAAATTTTATCTTTTTTTTTTTCAATTATATCAACGTCATGAAATACAAAACAGTACTGGTGTGTTAAAAAAACATGGGACTTCTAAAGATTTAAATGATGACAGAATAAAAAAGGTTAAAGGCCGAACAATAAATTTTTCAGTTATAATTTGAAATTGTACACTAGAAACAAACAAGAATCTCGTAAATATCAGAGGTGTTAAACATCAGAGGTGGAAAATATGCCATGAAGGGGTTAACCACCCCTGTGGACAGGTTGGAAGCGACCGTGTTGTCCTTGTCATGATCGGGAAATAACGTGGACAATGCAATGTGTAAAAAAATACCTAACAATTTGTATGAAAAACATCAGTCACCTTTTGACTAAATGATTGGTTGTATTTACTGATCCATATATTAGGCCATCAGACTCACGTCCGCGTAGTGCAGTTAGAGCGTCTGCTGGAAGGTCTCAAAGTAAGGAGTTGATCCTTACGTCGCGGGTTCGAATCTAACTGTGGGACGTGGAGACCGGTCCTTCAAATGAGACTTTATAAATCGAGGTCCCGTGTCGCAGTAGGTGTTGACACGAAAAAGATCCCTCCCTGCTCAATGGCACTGAGTGCCAAGCATAGGACAAAATTTGCAGCTCTCCACCGGCAAGTGGTGGTGTCTCCTTATAAGTAAAAACTTCTCGAGAGGGATGTTAAACAACAATCAATCAGTCTTAAATGACACAGTACAAGCGCATACGATGGATGTGACATAAACACCATCAAAGTCTTTTTTCAGAGGTCCATTCACTTTGCCCATACGATTTTCAATTTGAACTTTGAGCAAAATATTTGTTTGATGTCTTAAAGTTTCAATTTCCATATTTCTATCAGATAAAATGATTAATGTGAAAACCAAAGATATTAATGAAAATTGAGGTATATTTTAATACTTTACAGACTTCCAGATAATAAATTAATAGGAGGTGTGTCTGCATGGAGGAAGAAGGAATTTGAAATGGTCAATGGTTGGTCAAACACGTTTTTAAACTGGGGTGGAGAAGATGATGATATGAGTTACAGGTTAAAGCCTTTCAGAAAGGAATCAGAAATTTATGAACATTGTCATCCTTTTATTGTTATTAGAAGTAGTATTTATTTATGAAAAATTGAAGTTGAAATGATTGCTTTGTTCATCAATTGACACATAAAAGCTTTTGCATTCACTGGGATATAAAATATATATAGGGAAAATGAATATTAAGTTTTTTTTTAGGATTATTGCCAATGGACTGAAAATCTATCGTTTTCAAAATTCCATTGCTAGATACAAAATGCTTTGACATCCTCAAGCTGTTGTTAATACTGCAAGGTAATGTAAAGGGGGGTAATTGTACACGCTCAGTGGACTACTTATTAAAAACAAAAATTTAAAATTAACTTAGTTTCGAACATTCTCATAGAACTGAAGACCTTTTCTTTCTTTTTATAGATTTACCCTACTGGAAAGCAGTTTTGATCGCCATAGAAGAGATGGGTTGAACTCCTTACGCTATGCTGGCGTTAATATAACTGAGTTTAAATTATTCACAAAGATTTCTGTTAGTCTATTATAATGTCTATATATAAATGAATGAATCTGCAACTAGAGTTCGAAGGGTTTGTGTTAAAAATTACTAGTATGCTCATCCTTTTGGAAATTTCTTTTTTTTCAAGAAATACATGAATAATAACTTCCTTACTTATGCATGCTACCCCTTTTGGGGCATAGGCCGCTGACAAGATTCCTCCTGGCCCCTTTATCTTGAGCAATGCTTTCTACCTCCTTCCAGTTCTTCCCCATTATTTTGACGCCTACCTCCAAATCTTTCCGACATGTGTTCTTTGGCCTCCATCTACTACGTTCTCCTGAGGGGTTCCAGGATAGGGTTTGCCTTGTGATGTTATTGTGTGGCTTGCGTAGAGTATGCCTTACATGTAACACCTCAAACTTCTCTTCATTATTTCTGCTTCTATAGGGTCTTGGTTTGTTCTTTGCCAAAAATTGGTGTTGCTTATTTTGTCGGCCAACCTTATCTAGAGGATTACATATTGAATACTTTCATTATAGTGTAGGGAAGTAAGAAACCACACCCCCTACCCTCTCTTTTCTTCTTCTTCTTCTTCTTCTTCTTTTATACATTTCTATTTAACATATAAATGAAGGGAAAAAACAACGATTAGAATTTTTTTCAATATTCCTGTGAGATTTGAAAGTAAACTTAGACAAATTCAAATTTTAACGATCTTAAATATATTTTTCTTGATTTATAACTCATTAACTAGATTACCAGAAAACAGCAGTTTTTAGTGAAAAGTTGCATATGCATATTTAAATGATTGACAGCTGAATCATTTTTAGCGTTACACACTGTTAACCTAACTAACCATTTGATTCTGAAGCAGAGGACATGGGTTCATGATTTTGCAGAGGCGCGTGTGTAAGTTTCTTTTTCCATCGATTATTTTCGTTAATGTACAAATGTCTAAAAGGCACTGACTATTGTCTGTAAGTAGAATGGTATGTTATGTTAAGCTGAATTTTTTTTCCTGAACCCCCTTCCCCTTAAAATAATCATCTGTAGCCACGCTTGCTACTTAAATGATGCACTCCATTCTTATTGAGATTAATCTTATATGAACGCATTTTTTCTAAGCAAATGTAACAACGTAAAATTTACTTCAAAATCAAGCAGTCAATATTGCAATGTTGTTTCAAAATTTAGAATCAATATTGTATCAAAAATACAATGCTTGAAGAAAATTTTTTTTTAAAAAAACATGTGTGTATCTTTATTTTACTTACATTGTTGAAATGTTTTCAATGTTTCCATTTTGTCTCATATTTTAAATGATCTCGTTAATATGATTGCAACATATGAACAGTTAAGCTATATAATTGATAATTTTTCAAATCCCAAATTAATTCTCAATGCTCACCCTATTAGCATGGTTTGATTAAATTATATTTAATATTATAAGTTGTATAAATTGTGCATTTTTAGAAATTATTTTACGTTGTTATATATGTCCTTACAGCGAATTAGAAATACCACTTAAAGAGAGTATTGCATTTTTTACAGCAGAACACTGTGGCCATTGCGTGTGGCTTCATACAACATTGAAATCAACTCACATTAACTTGTAAAATCTAATGATACACCTGTAACGTGCGCCGAATACACAAATCTGTTAATAGCTCGCTGTGACACACTTACGAAATGCACACCAGACAAAATGAATTAAAACTTTAACAAATTGTAATGATAAACAAATAATTACAAATAGTTAACAAACACAGTTACAAACAAATACACAATACCGACAGAATTTACTCCGCTGTTCATCTATAAGTCCTCCAACATGATTAACCGGTAGTCAGCTTCGCGGACATCTTTCGTTACACAAGGTGAGGTAATATATATGTACTTCCATGGTAATAATCCAGGCCGAATTACGAAGTACGTCCAGTACCGTCCACCATTCTATCGTCCCGAATCTGCTGAATCTGCCTCCTGGCAGACGATCGCGTGCACGCGTGCAAACGTTCCTCGTATTTCCTGTAGTGGCGACATCCGAGAACTTCCGAATGGGACCGAGTGACGTCACACAATAAAAATAACAACTACAGTGACGCAACATCTATAAATAATTTTAGAGTATCGTAACAACACCTTAGTAACCATGTGACCTAGATTCAAACTTAAAATGATACTTGTTAGACTAAATTAGATATCCTATTGGGCTATCAAACAAGCTATTGAAAACTTTACCGGTATTTCGTAATCCACTAAACTAAACAAACACTGCACCATATGGTCAAAGAACGCACAAGTTAAAGCAAGGTTATAATTAATGTTTGTTTGAACAACTTCAATTTATATTTAACTTAAACTATCACTTAAACCGACTAAACAACACTGAGTATATTTTTCTTTACTGACAATTTACACTTCCCTCCTGCTGGCCCTAAAGTAACATGTTCAAATTAAGTGTTTTCTTACACTTCAATTAATAAATATTTTGCAGGAACAAAAAGCTAGCCTGTACCTCAAACATTTAATTTTTTGCAGAGATACTTAACGCGTAGGTACTGAGTGATTAAAATATTGGTATGTTTAAGAGCAAAGTTATTGAAGAATAGTAATATTAATTTGCAGCAATAAGAAATATAAATGAAATATACAACCAAATCATGCATAAGAACAAAGGTGACATCAATATGAAAGCATGATATATACGTTTTAAAACTACTTTGATGATTGCGAAAAGGATTTTAAGATTTCTCTAAAAAAAAAAAAACTACAATGTATTGTGCTGTCTCTGTAAGATCTCTAGTTTTACTTCTTCAATTAAGTTCTTCTTGACTGTTGAGTCAATGGTTAGATATTTCTTATATACAAAAACTGCTATGACCAAAGGAATGGTTAATACTGTACTCTTTATTAAATCTAACTATATTCACGCCTTGATAAATGCGGCAAAGATCAAAAGATATATCTTTCGACCTTTATAAAAAAGCTGATTAGTGTTTTAAATAATTTTTTGCCACATGTTATAAACAGAAGAAAATCGACATAATTTTGCCGCAAACTAAATTTGCTTCTAAGAGGTTATCGGACAATGAAGGTTTCATCTTTTGTCTTTTTTTCATAATGGCCATTTATGGAGTTTTATGGAGATATGAAGCGACAATACTGCTGAGGTCACAATAGTCGAAATAAAGTTAACATTATATTTTAAAAACAGATAATGCATCGTGCTTTGTTTTACGTAAAACCTTGTTCATTAAGCGGCCATAAAGGACAATAAATTATCACTCGTTGATGAGGATTGAGAGAGGAACCTTTTTTCTTTTTTTTTTTAATTTGATTAGAATAATTTTTTTTTTAATGTAGCTACATGTAAGATACTAAACTTTCACCCACATGACAATGATTTTGCAAAAAAATTGGAAAAAAAGATTCTGAAATAACGAGATAGGTGATAACGAATCACCTACCTTTATTTTTTTTCTTGGAATTCATATTAAATCTGAAATTGTAGATTTAAGATACGTATTAAGTTATATTTAGAGTACGAGTTTTCTACTGTATCAGAGATACAGGGCGGGGCTTAAGGCGAGAGCGACAGCTCGAGCCGGGCCCCGCCCTGTATCTCTGATACAGTAGAAAACGAGTACTCTAAATGACTTGTGACACGACCCCTAAATGAAGTTTGTGTTTTAAAATGCTCCCTCGATAGAACAAACCAATCAAATTACGGTATTTCACTGTTCAGCCAATCAGATTACTTCATTGTTGAATATATAAAAAAAAGTTGAGAGAGCGCGCTAAAACTGTAGCATTGCGATGGAACATGTGGACGCTTTTGGGGAATTTGAGCTGGGCAGCGATTTTGATTTATTAGACTTGCCGAGTTTAGATGAATTCCTAATCAACGAAATCGATGATATAACATTATCTCAAGTTTGTGAGACGATAGAATTCGAAAACGCGGCATATGAAGGATTGATGGACCTCTCCCTATCCCCTGTGCCTGGCAATGACAATAGCTCGTTGATGGAAATTGAAAACAAAGACATTGTTTTGAGTGAAAGTCGGTTTGCTCAACCGGTGAGTGATATTGATATTAAGAATCTGATAAAAGACCAAGAAAATGTAAATACGAAAAACAACACCAAATGGGCCATGAACCTATTTGAGAAATGGCGGGCCAGTCGAGGAGCGGACATTCCCGAGCTTAACCACATGACTACAGAACAGATGAATTTTTGGTTAGCACGATTCGTAATGGAAGCCCGTAAGAAAGATGGTACAGAATACCCACCCCGATCAATCTACCTGATTTTGTGCGGACTGTTGCGATTTTTGAAGGACAACGGAGTAAACGACAAGAATTTCCTCGATGAGTCTAACGGAGAATTTGCAGAATTCCGGAAATTAGTTGACGCAAGGATGAAATCCCTTATCGACAAAGGACTGGGGTGTGATATAAAGCAGGTTGACCCTATTCTCCCCCAAGATGAGGAAACCTTGTGGCTAAAGAGCGTGTTTGGAAATCTCAGAGCAGTTGCAACATACCGTATTTTTTTATGCGTGTAAACTCTTTGGATTACGAGGATACGACGAACACCACAGTTTACAGTGCGAGCAGTTCAAAATCGGAGAGGACGGTGCTGGACGATACATCCAGTTCGCTGGAAGGGCCACAAAACACTATAAAGGTGGCTTAGGACATCTGAATGTGCAGTCAAAAAACCTGAAGCACCATTCTCCCCCTGGTAAGTACATGTACTGTATTTATTTATTGTAACTGTTAGTTGATCCCCCCCCCCTTACACCCAAACATTCAAAGAAATGTACATACTGTAGTTAACTTCCTTTTATTTATTGAAGGTGATCGCTGTATGGTTGACTACTTTGAGCTGTATTTAGAGTCCCTGGGGAATACGGGTGCATTCTACAGACGGCCATTACCTCCCACAGACGAAATTCAGATACGTTTCGGTCAACAATTGGTTGGAGTAAACAAGCTGAAATCATTTATGAAAACAATCGCTGAAAAGGGTGGACTGAAGGGAAATTTTAGTAACCATAGTGGTAAACGTACTTGCGCCACGCAGTTGTACTTGAGTGGAATTTCCGAGCAAGAAATTATGCGACGCACGGGGCATAGGTCCGAGAAAAGTGTAAGAAAGTACAAGCGAAGTAGTGAAGAGATTGATGTTGCAGTGTCGAAAGTTTTGGATCCCCCCCAGAATAAGTCCGTATGTGTAAAATCTGAAAATGATGTTGAGCCCCCAAGAAAGAAGGTGAAATGTGAAAGTTCCTCAGGCTCAGAGGAATATCGTTCCGGTTTGAGGGAATTCCGTGTTCTGGAAGATCTTACCAATTCAAACAATAAGGCAGTTTTTGCTAATTGTAGTTTTAATTTTAGCATTGGCAATTAAGCGGACTTTTACAGTGTAATTTTTTTTATATTGTAAAAAAAATGTTTGAAAATTGATGTTGTTTCAGATTCTGTTTAAAAAAACTTTGAAAAATTTATGCTGCTTCAGATTTGTTAAAAAAAACTGAAAAATTGATGTTGCTTCACATTATTTTGAATTTCATGCCAGATAGCTGCATTAAACATTTTAAAATTTACACAGGTCTCTTTCTTTGAAATTTACTTGAGATGTTGGCGGTGATCCAAATATTGTTCGTGCTGTATCAGGGATATTTTGCAGATACAGTACACTTTTGTCCTCATTTGCATAAAACACGCCCCTCAAAAGTGTACTGTATCACAGTTACAGCACAGTCAATTTCTATACAAAAACACCAAAGTCGTGTCACAATTATAGAATTATACTTCGAGTTTGTAAAAAAGCAAAAAAGCAAGGTACTCTAATTGTCTATTGAACAGTAGAATAAGTGGGGAAATAGAATACTCCTGAAAGACTTCTTTTAAGCTCCAATGTATTCAAGATTATGAAAAATTTGAATTTCTATATTAGCACTTTTTCCGTTTTAAGGGACTTGGATTTAAACAAACTTAAATATGCACTATACTGAAAGGCTTGTATATTTAAACGAAATTCATTGAACTTGAGGAAAAGATTTTGAAGAATTAAACTTTTTTTTAATTTTAATACCCTTGCAAAAAGATTTGACCTTGAGCTTCCCCGGGGCCATGATTAAAGTTTAAAAAACTGCACTTTTTGAGGAAATTTTTACCATTCAGACATAGTGGTTCTTGAAGGATTTTAATTAAATGACATGAACCTTGCGATTATGGAAATATGTGCCCAATAAAAAATATTAATTCCTTCATTTCTCGACATTTATTTCCACTCGAACAAAAATGATTTTGCAATATTGACTAAAAAGGTACAGTGCTTCTAGAGAAGATGTTGATAATGTTTTAAGTTTTACAGATGGCAAAAATGGCAGATACATAGTCAGAAACAGAAATAAAGGATTTGCGATGCTTATAGCTCACATTAGCTAAGAATTGAGCACTTAAGTAATTTCTTCAACACATGTATACATTTTATCGTCAAGGCTTTTTCCTATCTTTCTAGTGTTCGAGAGAAACACTAAAGTTGTTTAAGTATGCAAGGCATTAAAACATAGAAACAAGAGGCCCATGGACAACATCGCTCACCTGGCCACTATGGCTATGAACAAGCAAAAATTATATCAGTAATTGCTTAAGTCGTCCAGACCCTAAAACAGGGATAAGACTAGAACAAACCTGAATCTACGCAAAGAACAAGGTATGGTTTCCATACAAATTTTACCTGTGATTTTCTAAAAAATGTAACTGGTGTAAAAATTGAAATCTCACGCTTTCTAAATAATTGAAATTCAATGGAGAAAAATTATACAAATCATTTTTCTCACATGTGTTTTTAAATGCTAATTGTGACGTCATAAACATGTGTATTTTCCCGTATTTTCTTAAAATGTTGCAGAAGACACAAAATTTCAATGGGATTTCATTGTCCACTGGCATCGCCCACAAAGATCTATAGATATGTGATTTGTTATTGACTTTTGCACAAAATATCAAAAAATCAAAGTGGGCGATGGCTATGGACACCATTTTCTAAAGGAAAATCACCCTTGAAATAGGCCATTTTGAGGCTTTTTCTGTTAAAAATAGACAAATGTATTACATTAATGACGTCATATTTGTAGAATGGTGAACCTTCCTGCCATATTCTTTCCCGATTTATTACAGTCATATATTTAATTAATATTTAAGCCAGTCTCAAAACTTTTTGATGTCATTACATTCCTAAGGCGCAATGAAGCTAAAACCATACCTTCTTTAAATCTACACTAACTAATCATGATTGCAAACTTTTTGACTTTGGCTTTTTTCCCTTTAAGTTTTTACCTTTATTGTGATCCCGTCTAACCCCCATTGGGGTCATGATATTAACAAATCTGCTCTGCATCAACACTACCAGAGGACAATGTAAAACTTTTATCGTCCATTGTCAGCCGGCGGTCATGATTCGAATAAACTTGAATCTACACTACCTGAGGATGCTTCCATATAAATATGTCCAACCATGGCTTTGCTGTTCTTGAGAAAAGATTCTTAATATTTTTTGTATATATTTCTATGTAAGACTTTGATCGTCCATTGTGGCCCCGCCCTACCCCGGGGGGTCAAGATTTGTACAAATTTGAATCTAACTCCCTGAGGACGTTTCCACACAAGTTTCATCTTTCCTGGCCCAGTGGTTCTTCAGAAGAAGATTTTTAAAAGATGCCATTATAATTTCGCTTATTTGTAATTACCTCCCTTTGGACTGGGGTCTGACCCTTCATTTGAACAAACTTGAATCCTGTTACCCAAGGATACTTTGTGGCAAGTTTGGTTGAAATTTCTCAAGTGGTTCTAGAGAAGAAGTCAAAAATGTGAAAAGTCTACAGACAAACAGGCAGCTAGACAGACAGACGGACGCCGCACAAAATGTGATCAGAAAAGCTCACTTGAGCCTTCGGCTCAGGCGAGCTAACTGAAGGCTCAAGTGAGCTAACTAGTGTTGAAGGTAAGAGACATTTCCAGTCTATGTGCTATGGATTTAAAACAATCAAATTCAGCAGAAAATTATATTTCAATGTAAAAATAGTTAAATGTTCATCTTAAGAACACGAATAAGAAATTTGGTATACATTTTGCTAAAGATGTAAGGCTGGATAATTTTGTCTCTGCAGAATTTCCTGTATCAAACAGACTAAATAAATAAATAAATAAAATTTCAAAAGTTTAAAGTATCCTAAGTTGATTTGAAAAATCTGAATAGACATTTGAAAAGATTAATAATCTTTGGGCTTAAAGTATTTTACTAATAAGTTGTATTTCTATTTAATTTTTTTTTTCTGTACAGAAACCTCTTATAGACTAACTGAACATAAAATATCCCAAAACTTATTAATTGCTCATATAATATATTTCCGACGTTATCGGGAATATTTGGAATGAACCTCATAATCCTGAATTTGATGGTCATGTGGAAACTTAGAACTGGAACTTTATGAACCCATTTTTATACACGTTTATCCTGCACGATATTCCTGATTTTTTTTTCAAACCAGGATTAGGTTAAAATGAACATTCAAAACAATAGAAAGAGATGCCATAAAAGATAGATACAGCGTGGCCCGTTCTATCCAATAGTCAAGTTGTCAGTCTAATTTTATCAGAATTGCAGACCGGGCACGGTAGCTTAGTGGTAGATCGTTCGCTTCATGATCGAGAGGCCCGGGTTCGATTCTCGTTCGCGGCGCCGCGTCAAACCTAAAACGTAAACATAGGTAATGACTGTTCCTTCGCTAAACGCTCGGCATTAGAAGTGAAAGTCACAGGTCTTTCGGATATGACCTTAGAAACGTAGGTCCCGTGTCGCGGTAGGCGTTGGCACGATAAAGAACCCTTACTGCTTAATGGTCATGAGTGCCGAGTACAGGTCTAAATTTGAAGCCCTTCACCGGCATACGGTGACATCTCCATATGAGTGAAAAATTTTCGAATGGGACGTTAAACAACATACAATCAATCAATCAGAAAAGCCGAATATTAGAATAGCCGATTGTTCCATAGTGAGTCCAAAAATACAAGTACAGTATTACATCGTAGCAAATGTTAAGCTTACATACTCTTTCGTTTCATTACATTACTTAGTGACTTTCCAAATATGTTCTATTACTTATGAATTTTTGAAATATGTTAACATTTGTTTTTTCATAAGCTGCGATTAAAAAGTATTTTTTGATAGATATTGCCATCTTTATTCAGCATATGTTTACATTCCTTCTTCGATGGTCTCCATTTTGGAAACGGAAGAAGACTAAATGCTTGACTTTATTCTAAACTATTTTGCCAGGATAGATAGTAAATGAAAAACAAACAAAAATACATTAAATTGTTTCCTTTTCATTTGTTTCTTTAATACAGATACTTATTTAATTCTGTTTGTGATAATTCTCTAGTCATCTCGTACTTGTCTGCTAAAGAGAGGTCTCAATAACCATGTGGAGAAAGATGTTATGGATTTTGATTCCGTTTACAATACCATTGGTCTCCATTTTTGAAATGAAAGTAGACTAAATGCTTGACTTTATTCCGTAAACTATTTCAGTTAATAATGGGGAAAATGAGAAAAAAAAACGAAAATATTCAATTGTTTTGTTTTTAATTCTTTCTTTAATATAGTCACGTATTTTATACTGTTTGTGAGATTTCTTTAGTTATCTCGAACATACCTGTCTGCAAAAAACAGATTTCAATAGCCATATGGAGAAAGATGGTATGAATTTTGAGACGTAAATCATACGGGCTGGTTGTGATTTTAATCATAAATTTGCACTGTATTGATAACAGGATCATATCTCAAACATCAATATCACATGCCTCTATCCAGCTGTATTTTCATATTGAGACATATAAATATTTCTTTGCCAGTCAGATTGATTGATTACATTTTAAACTATCAAAGCTAACATGGATGTAACTATGCATAGAACTGTGCTTATAACTCTGTGTACAATAGGTACTATTGTTAACGTATTATTAATAACCGTGATTTTAAAGGGAAAACTTCATCGTCGAAGGGAATTTTTATTCCCATTGAATTCATTTCTTGGGAACTTACTGACGTGTGCTGTTGGTCTACCAATCTATCTTTTGCAATCGTTTTTCCAAGTTATCGCATGTTCTATCTGTTGATTCATCATTTTTAGCCTGTGTACAGTATCAGCAATGAATATTATGTTGATATCCTTCAACAGCTACATCTTTATTGTGAGATTTACACATTATAACACGATATTCTCTATCCGAAACACACGAATAATCCTTGTTGTATCGCGGCTTCTCTATCCTTTCTTGTATAGTTTACCACTGCTTGAAGTGTGGGGAAATTTCATATTTGACCCTCTTAGACTGCTTTGTAGTCCAATGCAAACCAATGACGAATATCGATATTTCACCCTGGGTTCTGCAACTTTTATTATGTTTCCGTTCTTGTCATTCTTCTACTTAGAAATTATTAGGAAAGTTAAGTCGAGCAGGAAACGTGTAAACAACATGCAGAGTGATAATTGTCAGAGGAAAGAAAAAGAAAGACAACTGATTCGGTCAGTTTTAGTAATTGTTGCTGTTTATTGTGGCCTAAATATGCCATTTCTTTTGATCAGCATTCTAGATTCTAGTATGGAAAGAATAAGTATTAAGATCCATGGCATTTGTCTTCACATGTCCATGTCAAATTATTTGCTTACCACACTTATTTATTCCTTTTTAAACAAGCAAATAAAATCGAATTTACGTATTTTTCTCCAACAAATTCTAAAGTTAAACTCATCTGAAGCTTCACCGTTACAAAATCATGAGACAGAAATAGCGAATCGACTTTCTGAAAAATAAGCAAAAACAACATTGGAAATTGTACAGAGTAAATACTCAATATAGTTAAAGAGTGGAAGGTTTGTTAATGGAACTTACAATTTATCAGGCATAAAGAACTATTGTGTTTAATAATAAACACGTTTAGTAGCATTCATGATTTCTTTCTTATGGTTTGAAGAGAAATACAAAACATCTTCCTGATTCGTTTATAGAGCTCCAAACCTTTGTTATGTAAACATGGTCCGTGCCATGTTTTTGTTGACATAGGTTAATGTACTAATATATGTTAGTTCAAAATAGATTAATAAATAAAAAGTTAATTTCAAACGATTCGACAGTTTCTACTGATGTACCGAATTTCAATTCGTTATAAATATGATATTTTCTATATGTAAACAAAAACAAGGCACAAGTATTGTTTACATTATGAAGAACTTTAAGTTCTGTATCTCGTTTGTTAATCAACAAATGATATTCAAATTCATATGGAGAAATAGTGTTTTGGTCATTTGCATATCAGCCATTTTGGAACTATAATGGTGGCCATTTGCATATCAGCCATTTTGGAACTATAATGGTGGTCGATTATTAGGTTAATATAGAGAAAATACAAAAAAAAAACATTTTTATATCATAACTATTTCGGATAAAGTTCTTCCGCCGATGGTTTCATACTTACTTATATTTTCTACCGGAAATGACAAGATTGAAAATACCAAAGTGAAAGTTGCGACCACCTTTTTGATTTGAAAATTCGAAGCGATATTTTATTGTTTTCTTGAAGGAAGAAGTACAGATTTGATGTTTTTATTATTTTTGATGTTGAAATGTAAGTGTTTATTGCAAATTGACAAGAGTTCTTCCGCTGATTTAAAGGTACAGAAGAGTGCCTATTTTTATGAAATACATATGATGTACCATTCCATGAGGAGTTACGACCGCCTTTTTAATTTGAAAACGGCAATTTCTTACATTATGGTGACATAAATAAGTAGGAAAAACGATATTCTGAGTCGTCAGTTATTAATCATATAAAATTCTAGCTATGTATCTGAGACAGAGGCTTGAACAAAATACAAAACTTTACAGGCTTGCAGGTTTTATGATATAGAGATATATAGAAATAGAATACCAAGGTATTTCAAGTTTATACAGTATCTTATGAATATTAATGAGAAATAAATCACGTGATAGCAATCTCATGAATAAACTGCACGCTAATTCTCCATATGTTTTGCTAATCATCAGATGATGCCTTAGGTAGGAATTGTAAACATTAAAACTGGTTTAAAAAATTCAGTTGAAACTGTGTCAATGACCTTTTAAAGCAAAAAAATCTTAAAAGCACAGCTTTGTGAATGAATGTCCTAATGTAATGATATAATTTTTTGGTTGAAGGACATTTTATGATGAAATAAAGTATCGGCATAGGAGATTGAGTATATATACGAATACTATTCAATGTTACAAATTACTGTAAATGTATCATATTTAGCGTGTACGATATTTGGCGGAAATACCCTATAAGCAGAATTTTTAGCGAAGATTTAATTATTAACTGGGTGTTGAGATCGCTGAAATTAAATATCGCTAATAATTTATATCATTTTATTTGTAATAGCTTTTAAAATCGCTAAAATGACATCTCGCTAAAAATAAAATACTAATTTTTAAGGACAAATCGCGAAATTTGCCTCTCGCTAAAATTTCCACTTATACGGTAGGTTTTTGAACAAATTAGCGAAGATTTGATTTAACGTATTTACTTATATTCCTAGCGATGTACTTGAATTAGCAGAAGTTGCTTTCCACGAGAGGCACTAAAATGAATATACAGTTAAATGTAATATACTGAAAGGAAAAAGAAACGCAGGGTAAACTTTTGAGGTGAATTAAATTTGTTTTTCTTAAGATATGTTTATGTTCTTATATCTAACTTTTAAAATCATCTTTCAAAAAGATGTAACCAAATTCTCATTTGATTTTGTCTAATAATTCATGAGTAATTGAAGCTCAAATGACGATACCCCCCAAAAGTGAAAATCGAAAACTCTCATTATCTTCAATGTCTCTCCCGTGCATCTGTCAGAGCCTTATTTCTCCTTTGCATGGAATTTCATTAGAGTGTTTATCTTTCAATCCATGGCTATATTTGGCATGTGTAATCACCCAAAAAACATAAGTCAAACGGCGCGCGCATGCGCCAGTGAGAGGAATAAAACAGTAAGTTGACTGGCTCAAAAGATAAAATTGCGGAATTGTTTTCTTTCAAATTTTGTATGAATGTAATGATTATAATCTTCTACTGTATAAATTGCTCTTTTTGTGGTAGTAAGGTGGCGATTTAAGAGATGGCAGGACGAATAACCCGCTCGTAACATGGCTTTGTTTCGCGTTAACGCCATCGTCACGGTTGATTGAAAACCATTCCAGACCCTCTTTGACAACGGGTAACAAGTTTTATGGGGAAAATTTACAAGAAACTGCATATTAAACCGTTGTTGCCTTTTTCATTAATTAGGCAATTCGAAAACAAAACCCCAATAAACTTCCGTAAACTGTGCCAAGATTGCAAAAAATTCATAATGTCTCTTAATATTGAAAAACGATGTGCATACCTCATATGCATCAAATAATGCAACAAGAATTGTTGACAAACTCGTCGTTATCAAATTGCACGTGCTTTGGGCTTTTTAGCGTTTTCCCTACGTGACGTCATAAATTTTACGGTTGAGTAATTCTGAATACTAATTTTGGTGCACAGTGACTAAATTTCTCTTCTGACCAATTTTTGTAATTTTCGGTCATGTGGTCATATTTTTTTCGAACATTATGCTACCCAGCGTTTCTTTTTCCTTTCAGTATACATTAAAGTATTATAGTTTTAATACATAATAATAAAATATTTACAGATTAATACAGCTATTTTATCTAATTTCAATCATTTTACACAAGAAAATGACAGACGTCTTTAGTACTGTTGGAATTTTTACTTATTCGATATTTCGATGAGCGAGAAAAAAATACGTTTGAGTCTAATCTTATATTTCAAGGAATTTTTCATTCATTAACAAAACTAAGAAGCTAAATTTTGGGTTTGTCAATGCAAGTTTTCTATATAACCTCTGCTTACTAATTTTTTTTCCACGTCTTTCAACTTCTCACTTTGTTTTTTAGTGATTTAAGGACGTTTAAGAACGTTCTATCCTGTCTTTTGAGTCGATTTTGGTCAGGACCTTTATTTCTTAAATTCTGCATCATAATTAAGTTGTAACATTGAATTCAGATTCTAAAAAGCAAATGAAACCATACCCATTGCAAAAACCGCAATTAAACTCCATTCAACCAGGATTAAGCTAGGAACTATATTTTGTGGCGGAAGGTTTTTTAGATGAAAATTATCAATTTTTCTCTTTTGAACTACATTTGGTACTATTAATTTTATATTCCAATTTTTCCATGATGGTTGCACGCAAAGCTGTTTTTTGTGACGAAATGTGTTATGCTTGTTCTGAAATATCTATTAAATTATTTCTTGTAAATTCTGTCGACGAATTATGACAAAAATAGTATATATATTCTGAAAGTCCAGGAAAAAATTAAACAAATTTTAACATAAAATTGGCACATTTTTAGTAATGTTAAAAAAATTACATCATATTCCCCCACTTTTATGTTCTTTTCTGGATATTTAAGACACCTTTGACCTATCTAAGACTTAAGACTTTAAAATAATTTTCTTGCTTATTAAACTTTCAATGCTAGAAAAACCATGTTTTGTGAGTGCAAAAAGGTCAAATAATTGATTATGCGACGCCATTTGAAATTTTTTCTTACTCACAGTTTTAAAGAGTTTTTTTCTAAATAGACTTATAGTTTATTTTGTTCCATGCTTTTTTTGGATACAAATATTGGTGGGAAAACGTTGAAGATGTAACCTTTGACTAAGACACAGATTTCAGTGCAAAAAGGTCATATTTTATGTACTGTAGCTTTAAAAGAAGCATATTGACCTCCATGTTTTTATTTGATTTTTAATTAAGCTACGTGTGTAGAAACTAAAAATAAACTTGACAAAAAAGTATAAGACTTTTAAAATCAGGAGCCAAACTCATTAACAAGGCCGAGTCTAATTCGAGTGCACATGCAGTCATAAGTGCGACAGTACACCTTTCCCAAATATTGTGATTTTAGTATAAAATTAACGTTATCTGTAACGCCTACTGGTCTGAAAAAGTGAATTTACGACAATAATTTGGGGAAAACGTTGAAGTGGCATCAACGACGTCACTGTTTTCTGATTTTTCACGACACTGAAGAATGACACATGACTCGATCATATGTTCGTAGACGTCCATGGATATTGTAGTAATGTACTATAGACTGATGACAGAACATCAAAGGAAACTTAGTTATTAGCAATCTTATCTATATATTAAATTATCTGCGCCGATATGTATATAAATACCGCAATATGGCAATTTTAGAGGTATTGGGCATCGAAAAAATAAGCTTTGTAATTAAGACCTAGACCAACCTAGATGGTAAACGTTCTTGAAAGTTCACAATTTAATGACGTTTAACTATGAATTTTACCTACTTGACTGAAAAATCTCTAGGGCAGAAATACAAAAAATATGGAAAAATGTTTTAATTTGGCGCTTTTCCAACAAATTCCCTTAGGGTCTAGTAGTAAAATTTGACAACTTTTGAGATGATCCCCTAAGAAATTGGGGTGGTAAACATTCGATTTTTTTAATTTTAAAACAATAAATATAACATTAAAAACTAATTAACGAAAATTTTCAAAATCCTTAGGGTAGAAATTATTAGACTCGGCCTCGTTAAAGTCTTTCATAGTTTAAATCAATATACCTCAATAACTTCTTCTTTCCAAATTTTGAGTTTTATGATTATGACATCGTGATTATGAAATAGACATAGATAAGGCGAAATTTCAAAAATTCATAAAAATATATTTATGACACTTGAACTCAATTGCTAGAAAACGACAGTTTTGATTGTAATTTTGAAGACTTATATTTGATTGATTGATTGATTGTATGTTGTTTATTGTCCCTCTTCAGAATGTTTCACTCATATGGAGACGCCACCACTTGCCGGTGGGGAGCTACAAATTTTGTCCTGTACTCGGCACTCAGGGCCATTGAGCAGTGAGGGATATTTTTCTTGCCAGTACCTATTGCGACACGGGACCTTGGTTTATACGGTCTCATTTGAAGGACCGGTCTCCACGTCCCACAGTGGGATTCGAACCCGTGACGTAAGGATTAACTCCCTACTTCGCGACTCTATAGCAGACACTCTAACCACTGCGCCACGCGGGCGACGACTTATATTTGAATGTTTTACTTTTGAATCATTAAATGCTTTTTAATGATAAAGGTAAAATATACATACACAAAGATTTCCTTTGAATTTTTCTTAATGTATCGTATTCTATGTTACAATATTCATTCTTTAATTCTGAATTTTAAAAGTTCTAAAGAACCACTAGGTCTAAATGGGATTAGTAAAAGTTTCCAAAATATGCGTAGAATTTTTTTAATTTAATATTGGCTCCCTGGGTAAGCACTAGGTCAAATATTTTTAAATGGGATAAAATTGAAGAAGTTTAATTCATCAAAATATTTTCCCCAAATTCAATGAATTTCTTTTAAATATACAAGTCTTTCAATATAGTGCATTTTCAAATTTGTTTAAATCTAAGTCGCTTAAAACGAAAGAGATGCTAATATATAAATTTAAATTTTGCATAAGAGTATATTTGAAATAAAAAGAAGTCTCAGGATAATTCTATTTTTCCACTTATTCTACGGTTCAATAGACAATTAGAGCACCTTGTTTTATATGCATCTTTTACATGTTTGAATTATGACTATAAGATTACACGTATTTTCAATTTACAATTTCAGAATTGCTATGAATTCCAAGAAAAAAATTAAGGATTTTTTTTCTCTTTCATAACACGGACAGGTGATCCTCTATGCCGTTATTTCAGAAACTCTTTTTTCGAAATTGTTTAATGCTAATCATTTTCATGTAGCTCATTGAAAAATAAATTATTTTAGTTAATTCACAAAAAAAAATAAAAAAGGTTCCTCTCCCAATCCTCATCAATGAGTGATATTTTTTGTCCTTTATGGCCGCTTGTTAAGCAAGGTTTTACGTAAAACAAAGCTCGCTACACGCTGCAGTATCTGTTTTTAAAATATAATGTTAACTTTATAAAGACTATTGTGACCTCAGCACTATGTAAAATGTAAAACATTTACACATAATAGTATTAACCACCGCACCAATAATGACGTGTTCAGCAGGACTGTAGTTCTGGGATGAAACAGATCCTGATTACGTTGAAGCATTACGTTTTAGGTTTCTTGATATCTAGGCATTGTAGAGACTTTATAATTAAGAGGTTAAGAACCCATTGTCAATTAATATTCGTAAGAAATTAAAGGTGTGAACCTAATTTGTCCTTTATGCTGCATTTTTTGTTATTTTGGATATATTATTACCGGAGATCGAAAGGCACTTAATTTGAAATTTTATCATCATGATTCGAACTGTTTACACTTGGTTCTCAATCTATTTATTGCCTGACAAATATATATCCGCAGCATTAACTAGCTCAAACAAAAGAGACACAGGAAAAATAACAAGCAAGTTAGATTTTGGCAGTCATGTGTCAATTTAAAAAAAAAAGAGAATTATCTAGCAAATGCATAGGTAAATTCTCTATTTAGTTGGTTGTAAATTCTGCAAAATTCAGACTGAATATCCTAGATTATAAAGATTTCAAAAAAAAACTTTTAATGATGTTATTAAATTGATTTTCCTAGGGAAATCTTTTTCTAAGAAAATTCCTAATCTTTTTTATATGGAAATTTTTAAATAGATTAACAATCTATTTATGAAATATATATGGAGATAACGAATAGTATTCAAGCTCAAAGGTCCATTAAACAATTCAAAATTGGAGCAGCGTAAACACGGACTTACAAAACATCAGAATTGGGGTCAGGTGCCATGGAGGAGTGAGCATTCCCTCCCGAGGAGTCACACCCGGCCTGTGTTCCTTGTCATGACAGGGAAATAACAGTAAAATCCGGATAGCTCTGTGGTATCTTGTATTATTTGAAGCCGACTGGGATATATAGTATCGACATATAAGAATGGAAATAATCATAGTTATTTGAAAATTCGTCATAGATCGACGAGCTTTAGGCCACAGCAAGTTTTTTCTTCTTTTCACATAAAAGATTTTGGACATATTGTGCTTCATATGAATACAAAAATACGTCTGCTAATAACAGATTGGAAACTGAGTTAAAGTAAAATATAAAGGCAAGCAGAAATTATATCTTTTTGAGTGTTTTTCCCCTTTTTGATACTTCAAATGATTGAGTCCATTAAAGTCACAGTAGTCATTCAGGATATAAAATTGCTTTATTAGTCGGAATTTTCTTTATTATTTATAATTAATTTTATATAAATGCTGATTCCCTTTCGTCAACTAAAGATACAATTTATCATTTTAATCATTTATGCTAAAATCCATATTTTTGTTATTTCCATATATTTCATTCACGCATGCAAATGCAGTAAAATTACTTGTAAAGGATTTGAATTTAGATTTCTTATTTCTCATACATAATTTCAGAGATTTTAGGAAAGGGGCGTTGATACATGTTCTCAATTATACCTGCCTAAGAGTCAAGCCACAAGATGGAGATTAATACAGTGAAAAGAACCGAGATGGTAATCTTACTATCAAACACCTTTCTCCATTCTTATACTGACTATGAGATATTGGTAGTCCTTGTAAGATTTCATCAGAGAATACAACTAACTCATCCAGTAATGGCCGAGGGTCTAGACCACCCAAATAACCCGGATCAGGACTTTCACTCTTACAGCTATTTAAACGAACATCGAACGTATCAATCTAAAAGCTATAAATACCGGTAATGCAAATTCTACCACGAGAAGAGAAAAACGATTGCTGTATCTATATCAACTGGACATTTGTGTATATCGACGACGTTTTATCAATTAACAATTCTTACCTGCATTCATTTGTCAACTGTATGCGTCTCAGAGAACTAGAAATCAAATACATTACAGTATCTGCAACATCAGCTTTATATTTGGATGTTATAGGCCTACTGTACATGCTAAATATAGAAAATAATGGCTACATATAAGCCGTTCGTCGAACGGAACGAGAGGACCTCAGCTTTTCTAGGGTCAATTTTCCTTAATTGCGGACGATCTATTTGTAGACGTGTAAGAATATGTAGAAACGATAAGTTAATTTTTCATTGCTTCGTAGGAAAGATTCATTACTAACAACATACGTGAAGCTTATTAAATATTTTTTTACAATTCCTTTATCACCTGCATACGGGTTTTATATCTCTCAGTTAATTCGATACGCAAGAGAACTAGAAATCAAATACATTACAGTATCTGCAACATCAGCTTTATATTTGGATGTTATAGGCCTACTGTACATGCTAAATATAGAAAACTAGAGGTACTGTGAGCGATGAGCTCACTAAATGATACCCCCCGCCTCCCATATGGTTATAACTGGTGAAAAAGTCCAAGTTTTCCTGTGGCCGGGAAACCCAAAATATGTGTCGGATCAAAAAGTAAAATAGGAGGTGCACAATGGCAATATGTAATAAAGATTCTGTGAAAGTTTCATCAAATTTCATTCAGTGGTATGAGAGGAGTTGCGGATAAGAGATGGGTACCCCAAAGCGTAACAGACGGACGGACGGACAGACGGAAGGACGGACGGACAGACGGACGGACGGACGGACAGACGTACAGACGGACGGAATTAACGATTACTATATACCCTCCCGCTTTTCAAGCGGGGGGTATAATAATGGCTACATATAAGCCGTTCGTCGAACGGAACGAGAGGACCTCAGCTTTTCTAGGGTCAATTTTACTTAATTTCGGCCGCAGCAGCGGACGATCTATTTGTAGACGTGTAAGAATATGTAGAAACGATAAGTTAATTTTTCATTGCTTCGTAGGAAAGATTCATTACTAACAACATACGTGAAGCTTATTAAATATTTTTTTTACAATTCCTTTATCACCTGCATACGGGTTTTATATCTCTCAGTTAACTCGATACGCAAGAGAACTAGAAATCAAATACATTACAGTATCTGCAACATCAGCTTTATTATACCCCCCGCTTGAAAAGCGGGAGGGTATATAGTAATCGTTAATTCCGTCCGTCCGTCCGTCCGTCCGTCCGTCTGTCCGTCCGTCCGTCTGTTACGCTTTGGGGTACCCATCTCTTATCCGCAACTCCTCTTATACCACTGAATGAAATTTGATGAAACTTTCACAGAATCTTTATTACATATTGCCATTGTGCACCTCCTATTTTACTTTTTGATCCGACACATATTTTGGGTTTCCCGGCCACAGGAAAACATGGACTTTTTCACCAGTTATAACCATATGGGAGGCGGGGGGTATCATTTAGTGAGCTCATCGCTCACAGTACCTCTAGTATTTGGATGTTATAGGCCTACTGTACATGCTAAATATAGAAAATAATGGCTACATATAAGCCGTTCGACGAACGGAACGAGAGGACCTCAGCTTTTCTAGGGTCAATTTTACTTAATTTCGGCCGCAGCAGCGGACGATCTATTTGTAGACGTGTAAGAATATGTAGAAACGATAAGTTAATTTTTCATTGCTTCGTAGGAAAGATTCATTACTAACAACATACGTGAAGCTTATTAAATATTTTTTTTACAATTCCTTTATCACCTGCATACGGGTTTTATATCTCTCAGTTAATTCGATACGCAAGAGCATGCTCTACGTATGAACAATTTCACCCTTACTATTGTTATTGTGATTTAAATTCAAGACGTGGTTTAGGTTGACCTATTCAAAGGTTATAGGATAGAACCGGTTTTATAAATCAAATTGGCAGTAAACAGGAATTTGCTATAGTCTGTTTCTTTTAAATACATTGTCTGTGAAAAATGTGTTTCCTGTCCTTTTTGAAGGACTTTCATGATTTTGAACACAAAAGGGTGGCTAAAGAGGGGGGAGGGGGTAAAAATAACAATGTATCTTACGATAATTTACAGCGAAAATTAGAGCTCTCTTGCGACCGATATGCTGGTAAAAAATAAAGTGTAACATCATCTACACTGACAAACCTTTGTTTGTCTTATATTGCTATTGTCATTAGTGCGCGCAGAGAATTTTACCACGAGTAACTGACCAATCGTTGAATGACGAGCAACGTTTACGCCAAATACATGTTTACATTTTACTTAGAACATGTCAATCTATGATCATGTCAATGGAGTGCAAAATAAAAACATTAGAAACTATGAAAGATGTCAGTGGCGTTTGTAATTTGTTGTTAAGTAGAAAAAAATATTTTTAACAAAACGTAGTTTGTGTCAAGTTCAGAACACCAGCACTTCAAGGGTAAGGAACACTAGCAGCGTTTCTTATACATTGCATTTAAATGGACAAAACATTTTTTTACATAACTCTTCTCGTGATCAAGTGTTTTGGCCAGGGAATCCACCTGACAATTGTATTTATCGATAGTACGACAAAGGAATTAATACAGATGCAAATCACTTTGCAGTATGACTCTGAGAAACCTAAACTTCCACACAACAAATAAATTGTTGTCATTGTGAACATCAAAATAATAGAATTTTTTTAAATGTGCTTTTCATTTACGAAATGGATGGAAAAATGGTCTTTGTGCCTTTCCGATCACCATAAGATTTTCCTTTTTTCAAAAGTAAAATTCCTGTAGTATTCGTAGATCCATAGTGCAATTCTCATTCGGCTGATTTTTCAGTTAAACTTATGTTGGTGCCTCATTTGATAATCTGACGCCAAAAAATATAGTCCCGATTCCAATGCAAAAATATTTGTCCAAAAAGAAATTTTAATTCACGACTGCAGAAAATTGTACCATAAGGAATACTTATTTAAGTTTGAATGAATTCAAGAGAAATCGATTGAAGTACATTTCCACAGATATTATAAGGTACTGAAAACTGGAACGCAACATAACTTTTCTGTTTACCATGTCTATTCCTAGCCACATTTCCGTGAATAATTTACCCAATCTCGCTGTAGTCTCGCTAACTCTAGATATCATCAGAACCTCTGCCAGAGCTACTCTGAACTCTTTGGGTTTTATAATTTGCAGAACACCGAAAAGTAAAATGTTCCGAACACATTAGCAGGGGTGAATTTTTAACACGAGGCAAGTTTTTGACAAAAAAGTTGCTGAAAGAAGAATATCAGCAGTCTTGTTGAAAGTCATCATTTCATGGGTTCTATGGTCGATACAATGACCTTGTCAGCAAATACAATTTATCATTCTGTCAAATGCTGACTGACGTTTTTCATACTAATTGCTAGCCCATTATTTATACAGGAATAGACAACGGATTTTTCCCGTTGTTTCCTGAACATGACAACTCGGCGGATGTGAACCGTCGAGAG
>NW_026930253.1:0-42260 GCF_032062105.1 Saccostrea cuccullata
AAAATTAAAGCAGTGGGTTTTTAGTCCTTAAGGTCACTTCAAAGTTGCCAAAAATTATGTGTTCTCAAAACTTTGATATTGTGCTTTCTATAAGGCTAAGGATACTTAAAGCTGACATGAACTCTTAAAAAGCCATCATTTTTATACCCCCGCAAACGAAGTTTAGGGGGGTATATTGGAATCACCATGTCCGTCTGTCTGTCCGTCTGTCTGTAGACAAGATTTTGTCCGGACCGTTTCTCAGAAACTGTTGGATGGATTTGTCTGAAAATTTATACACTTATTATTCACCATATGAAGGTGTGCACCTGGGATTTTCATCATGATTGGATGATTTTTCTGCATTTTACAGGCGTTTTTTTTTTTATTTTGTGATTTTGTTTGGCTCATAACTAGAAAACTATTAGACTTACAATCATCAAACTTGGACAATTTATGCATCTTGGGTAGACGGTGTGTCCCGACCTATTTCAAGGTCACTGTGACCTTTAATTTAAGTGATTTTTTAAAAAAAACTAAGTCTTTAAAATTTTAAATTTCATAATCCTAAAAAATGTAAAAATATAGTTGTATCCTTATTAAAAAATGCTAAATTAAGTAAAAACTTATTTTTTATCATATACTTTACAGCAAATTCTGTAACAAATGTTATTGATTTGAGAGGAATTCAGTTTGTCCCATGGGCATAATTATCAAGCACTGGTCAAAGAGAATTTTTGATAGCAGAAATGTGCATGTCAAATTAGAGAGAAATTAATGAGTTCATTGTTGGGAGTTAACTGGCAAGAGCATCATGCAGTATTATCTTAATTCATCTCTTGGGAGTTGGGCAAAAAGAAATGGCCTTATAGTTGCTTGTGTTAATTAAGAGTTCTTGATGGCTGTAGTTCAGATAAAGATCTTTCAATTGGTGTAATGTAATTAAAACAAATTGATGTTTTAGTGTATGATTAAAACTGAATTAGTATTGTATAATATAATTAAAATTAATTATACATGTGTTCATTGAAAAAAAATTACATTTCAATTTTTATATATTTGCAACAAATTGCGATCATGTCTCACTTAGAATTTTATAGTCTAAAGAATAATTAATTTTTGATTTTTTTTATTAGACTGTAGCATTTCCATTATTTCATAAAATATGCAATAAACAATTTAAAGCTGCAGATGGATATTTGTTAAGCTGTAACACAGCCAGTTTAGAATTATATGATATATTATTTGTTTTAATTCATCCCTACACTGTAAGTCTCTTAGAGATGTATGTACAATATTTTAAACATGATAAGAAATGGAAATTAGATCATTGAAATCTGTGTCCTCAGAATGCTTAAGTATAAGGTGAAAAGGAAAATACTTATTAAGATATATTTTGCATTTATTAGACCTGTTTTAGAATATTCTGATGTTGTTTGGGACAATTGTTCTGAATTATTAAATGTATACATGTATACTGAAGGAAATAAAATACATGTATGTCAATATGCATATAAAGATTTGATTGCTTATTCTTTATTATGTGTATAGAAGATTTTTTCATATGGAATATTTATCACACTGTAATGATGATTTTATAACCTCATAAATTTTTCATTTCACATGCTGAATACTATCATTTAGTAAAAAAAAAAAAAAAGTATTTAAAAAAAAAAAAGAAAAAAAATAACGGTCCGACCGAGATTCGATCCCGGGACCTCTCACATTTGAAGCGAGAGACATAACCACTAGACCACGGAGTCGCTTTACACAGAGTGGAGTATATGCAGAACTGAAGTCACATACATGTATATATTCATGTTTTCATGTTCGGTATTCTCAAAATTTTACACAATCCATGGTGTTTGATTTATTTAGCCTTTATTAAACAGTTCTAATAGATGTAATAAGAACATAAAGTCCGCCGAGAACCTGTTTTATACGCAATAACTCTCCTCATGCCCCTGCGCTAAAAATAGCGACATGTAATACTATAAATACTAATAAAACAAACGGGGCGAGGCACTTTGAGAGGGGCGAGAGACGTCCCAGGGAGTTTTGGTATAAAATTACATTGCATCAGCTCAAAATCTTCTTGAAATATCGCCCGGAAATGATAGTGTTTCATACAGACAGAATGTATAAATTTACGACCTTGAACTTTGATCTTTTGACCTCAAAGTCAATAGGGGTCTTCATTAGGCCACAGGGAGTTCTTATGTACAATTTCATTGCAATAGCTCAAATGGTTCTAGAGATATCGTGTGGAAACGAAAGTGTTATAACAGACAGAATTTGCTTATTTATGACCTTGACCTTTGACCTTTTGACCTCAAAATCAATAGGGGTCTTCTTTAGTCCATAGGGAGTTGCTATGCTAAATTTCATTGCAAAAGCTCAAAGGGTTCTCGAGATATCGTGTGGAAACGAAAGCGTTACAGACAGACAGAAAGACGGACGGACGGACGGACGGACAGACGGACGGACAAACCCAAATTAATATCCCCCACTTTTCAAGCGGGGGACAAAAAGATGCAAAACTTTTAGAAGATATCCAAGTTGAAGCAGGTAGAATCATTACTGGCTTAAGATCAAATTCCTCTAGATCAAAATTGTATGATGAATTAGGGTGGGATCTTTTACAAACTAGGAGGAATATTCATAAATTGCTACTATTATATAAAATTATAAATGGCTATTCACCTAAATATTTAAAGGACTTGATTGAACCTTTTCGTCCTACAAACCACCCCTATAATCTTAGAAATAATGATGCAGAATTCAAAATTCCTTCTATTAGAACTACATCATATATGGAAAGTTTCTTCCCATCTACTATTAAACTATGGAATGACTTGCCTGATTATATCAGAAATGCTCCTGGAATATCTTCATTTAAAGGTCTTTTAAATTCTTATTTTTGTAAAAAGGTTAAAGAAATTTATCATTTTGGAATAAGAAAGTACAATATAATACATTGTCAATTGCGAAATAATGCAAGTAATTTAAAGGCAGACTTATATAACCAATTTTTATCAGAAACACCAATGTGTGAATACTGTATTGACTCTGTTGAAGATGCTCATCATTATTTTTTTGCTTGTCCAAAATATAACTCTCCAAGAAATGTACTTTTCCAAACAATTCAAAATATTATTGATTGTGATCAAACTCATGAACTTGATTTACTTTTGTATGGTAGTCCCAATCATGCACTATGTATTAATACTCAAATATTTGAAGCAGTACATGCTTTCATCGCAGCAACCAAACGTTTTATTTGAAACTGTCATGTATGTTACTTATGCCAACGCTTTCTAACCGGTACATGTATTTCATTGTAAATCTTTTTTTTCTTTTTTTTCTCTCTTTCTACTTTTTTTTTTCTTTTGTTTTTTTTGTTACTATGTTTGTCTATTTATTTTCATATCTATATATTGTGTGCTCATTTTGACCTTGTAGGGAGAGGGCTAAAATAGGCTTTGCCTGCTGCCCAATCCCATTCACTTATGTGAATAAAATTTTGTATAAATAAAAAAACAAGCTAATTCAGAGAATTCGAGTCCCCCGCTTAGGGAAAAAGTCGGATCCCCCTGACTGAATTTGTAGAATTATTAAATGTATACATGTATACTGAAGCAAATAAAATACATGTATGTCAATATGCATATAAAGATTTGGTTGCTTATTCTTTATTATGTGTATAGAAGATTCTTTTTATATGGAATATTTATCACACTGTAATGATGATTTTATAACCTCATAAATTTTTCATTTCACATGCTGAATACTATCATTTAGTTAAAAAAAAGGAAAGTATTTAAAAAAAAAAAAAAAAAAGATAGATTCGGCCGAGATTCGATCTCGGGACCTCTCACACTTGAATCGAGAGACATAACCTCTAGACCACGGAATCGCTTTACATGATGTGAAGTATATGCAGAACTGAAGTCACATACATGTATATATTCATGTTTTCATGTTCGGTATTCTCAAAATTTTACACAATCCACGGTGTTTGATTTATTTAGCCTTTATTAAATAGTTCTAATAGATGTAATAAGAACATAAAGTCCGCCGAGAACCTGTTTTATACGCAATAACTCTCCTCATGCCCCTGCGCTAAAAATAGCGACATGTAATACTATAAATACTAATAAAACAAACGGGGCGGGGCACTTTGAGAGGGGCGAGAGACGTCCTAGGGAGTTTTGGTATAAAATTACATTGCATAAGCTCAAAATCTTCTTGAAATATCGCCCGGAAATGATAGTGTTACACACAGACAGAATGTATAAATTTACGACCTTGAACTTTGACCTTTTGACCTCAATAGGAGTCTTCATTAGGCCACAGGGAGTTGTTATGTAAAATTTCATTGCAATAGCTCAAATGGTTCTAGAGATATCGTGTGGAAACGAAAGTGTTTTAACAGACAGAATTTGCTTATTTATGACCTTGACCTTTGACCTTTTGACCTCAAAATCAATAGGGGTCTTCTTTAGTCCATAGGGAGTTGCTATGCTAAATTTCATTGCAAAAGCTCAAAGGGTTCTCGAGATATCGTGTGGAAACGAAAGCGTTACAGACAGACAGAAAGACGGACGGACGGACGGACGGACAGACGGACGGACGGACAAACCCAAATTAATATCCCCCACTTTTCAAGCGGGGGACAAAAATCTGTGTCAATCTGTTAATCAAGGTTACTTGATTTTCTTGCACCCTAACCAATTTATGATTATCGAACAATATTTGATGGGCGTATCATGCTGTGGCGGGGCACTTTATTAGACAATAGTGAACACCCCTTACTAGATCCATAAAATATTTCTGAATTGGCACCTACTCTGAAAAAACCCAGCGGGGGTATTTGTCCCTATTGGACAGTTCTAGTTCATCTTTGTACGACTTACTACATTCCTGTACGCCTTTGTCCGCCATATTTCTTCGATTCCGCCATATTTAATTGAAAATTTTTGGTCACCTGTACCTGCTATATATAGCCTTGTACGATTGCTTCACTTGAGTGATTTTCTAGCCTGACTGTCGACATGTACACATCTCCGATAACATAGTTTTTAGAAGTCCATAAACTGACCAAATACATGTTTGAAAAGTAAAAATTTAACAAAAAATAGAACTATACCGAGAATTAAATTATTTTTGAATGCATTTGCTGCAATATAGAAAATAAACTAACACGGAATACATACATGTACATCAAACACCCATGCAGGTCGAGAAAACGCGTCAAACGCAGTGATAAAAACATTTACCTGACTACTGCTATCGTTACAGGGATGTGCACATATCAAGTAATTTTTTCAAAAATAAACATTACTCTTGTCTGTACATGTTGTAAATAAAATTTACGATTAAGTACATGGTTTAACTTCATCAAATTCATTAAAAAAAAAGCAGGCATTATTACGAATCATTCACCTTTTGAAGATATTTTCCCGTGATATGGGGGGGGGGGGGGGGTTAATAAAGCATGCATAACACTCTCATAAAAATAATGTAAGAAAAACATCTGAAACAGATTGGATTTCTTTATGATCAATTTTTATCAAATAACTATTGTGTATTGGCTTTATTAGACCTAATATAATTTGATTTAAAGTTATTTATAATTTTATGCACTTTGAAAGAAAAAGCGAGCACGTTCACATACCCCACGCTCCCCCAAAAGTCGAAGTAGTGCTGAAATTCCCAGAAAAAAATTAAGGAATCGTAATTTCCTTGTAATATGCACATCTATACACATTGTGTCCTAAATAATTTGACGAAATTGTGTGCAGCGGTTTATGAGGAGTTGCGCTGACAAACTGCTCACCTTTATATTCAAAATCTAAATGTAAAAGTGCGGAAATTCCCGAAAGATAAAGAATTCGGAATTTCCTGGTGATGTGCAAATCTACACACACATTGTCTCCTAGAAATATCTGCAAAGTTCGACAAAACTCTGTGCAGTGGTTTATGAGAAGTTGCGCTGACCAAAAAAAAAAAAAAAAGATTGACTGACGGGTCAAAATCATTATACCTCACGCGTGGGGTATAATAAACGAGTTTGATTCTTTGGTACAATGATAATGAAAATAGAATTTAATGTGAATTAAATTTCTAGACATAAATAAGTAATGATTATTAGAAAAAGCATATAGGAAGAGAGAGTAAACTCCTCGTGAGAATTCCACATTCTACCTACATGTAAAACTAGCTTTTTAAAAATTCTCTTGTCTGTTGTCCAAGTTCGACACATACGTTTGAGAAGGTATTCGAGAAAGTTCCCATTCCTGTGATTTATATTTCACGTTTATTATATCCCCGGCCTGAAAAGTGGGAGGTGATCGAAATTTAATGAAACTTTCAAAGAATCTTAAGTTTATTACAGATTACCATTATGCACCTCCTATTTTACTTTTTGATCTGACACGTATGGGTTTAGCGAAATATGGACTTTGCCATTATAACCATATGGGAGGCAGGGGGTATCATTTAGTGAGTTCATTGCTCATAATACATGTACGTCTAGTTTCTCTTTCAATTTGGGCGTTTGGGTTAATTTCCTGTCCAAAGTAAAATTATTATTCAATTTATGAAGTTTCGACATCCCGCCTGAAAAAAATCCTTGATCTGTCCTAAGGCATAATAAATGGTACAGCACAAAGTGCGTAGGAGTTTATACCTATCATTGCCCCAACGGGTGGTTACAAACAGAGAGAGAGAGAGAGAGAGTTCAATATACAAAAGAATAAATAATAATTATCCGTATTCAACCAGTATTCAACCAGTGTCAAGTATCCCTACCCTAGCTTTTAAAATTATCTCCCAAATTCACCTACAGAAATTATTTATATATATAAAAAAAAAATACTATCAGGCAGGGATACTGAAATCTCGAAATACTTCCTGTAACAACATAATTATAAAACAGTTACATTCCTCAAAATGCACATACTCTGTGGTCGGAGTGACACATTTTTAAAAAAATCTCAAAACTGAATTCGGCAGAAATGTCTGTCTTCCAAGAATATTTAAATAACGGTTATGTCAATTATTTTTGTATGCCCCCCCCCGGTCCAAAAAATCAAATGCCTAAATGTCAATCTGAACAGGGGATGGCCTTTCTCCGTGTGTGTATGTGTTAAAGAATGTATAGATCTACACATAAAAATTTGTATTCTGGTTAATTGCTTTTAAGATTTGAAGTAAATTATAGCCGTACATCAAATTACTTTGTTTAGATTTGAGAGTAGTACTAAAATAATCAGTTATAATTGACAAATGAATTTTGCGACACAAACCAACTGCAGACTATATACATGACTTTGTATAGAATGTATATTAGAACTACATGTAGATAAACAATTCACAATTATAGCTTATGAATATCAGTTATAATACCTCCCCCCCTTTCAGCCGCGCAAATACCAAATAACTTCTCTTTCCACTTTTGATATTTTCCCTGACCAAAATCTTATCAGCACGGACCCAATGCGCTCGTTACACTTGAATGATTTTTTGGATTGGCTATCGACTCGTGCACATCTCCGATGGTAAAGCATATGAGAACACATGAGGTGATCAAGACATTTCAAAAACAAAATAAACAACATAATAATCATATTTTTGAATGATTATTGATTTGAATCAAAAGAAAAAAATGCAAGTTTGGAAGAGAAATTTAGATGCATGAGTACGTATTTTACAGTGCGCCAATTTATGCAGAATAAACTTGAAATGAAAAGCAGTAAAATTTGCAAACACATTTTGAAATTATATCATTTGAATGGAACAAAACAACCAACGTCTTTGATTTGCAGGTCCTATGCAATTGATGCATATCGAGAAAACGCCTCGAACGCTGTAAACGTACCCATACCTGGTAATAAGGTTACTGCATCGGTTCGAAGATGTGCACAAGTCAAGTGAAATACATCCTGAATTCCTTTTATTGAAATATGCATCACAAAAAAGAAATAAACTCCATAAAAGCTCAATAGTAAACACACTGTCATTACTCCGTACACACTAGCACGTACAATGAGACGAGGTATCTGAAAGAAATATGGCGGAATACGGCTATAGTTGGTATGAAACGAGTCGTACAATACATAGATGAAAATGTTGCGTATTTAAGAATTCATGTCAGCTTTAAGTTGATGCATCTGATGACCAAGTATCATTTGACATAAAAAGGTTCCGGTGACCTACTCTATGAATTTTTAAATTCATTGTATTAATTTTCAGGTTGGTTTTTTGAATATCTTCAATATTTTGAAGCCTTTGATCACCAATTCTTTTCAGTTTATGCATTTTGGGGCTTTGACGCGTGCTAATTAAAAAGTAAGTCACCGTGACCTACTTTCTCAGATTATTATTTCAGATACCAAGAGGTTAATAATCATCAAATCTTATTGTTAATAAGTAATTGATGCATCTTGAGACTTTAAAGCATATTTCTTAAAAGGTAGGTCACAATGTCCTACTTTTATAATTTCATTCATTTTCAAATTGTTTTAAAATATATTTTTGACATTTTGAAGCATGTAATTATCAAACCTTGTCAAGTGATGCATTTGAAAGCTTCAAATAATTTCAATCAAATAGTAATTCACAGTGACTTTCTTTTGGAATTTGTTGGCTTTATTGAAATATTTCCAGACGCTAATTATCGTATGTACGTTTGGGATTTCGTGGTTATACTTAAATATATCAGGGTTATATGCTTTTGGAAAATCCGTATAGCATATCTTTATAAAAACAAGCTAATTCAGAGAATTCGTGTCCCCCGCTTAGGGAAAAAGTCGGCTCCCCCTGACTGAATTTGTAGAATTATTAAATGTATACATGTATACTGAAGGAAATAAAATACATGTATGTCAATATGCATATAAAGATTTGATTGCTTATTCTTTATTATGTGTATAGAAGATTTTTTTATATGGAATATTTATCACACTGTAATGATGATTTTATTACCTCATAAATTTTTAATTTCACATGCTGAATAATATCATTTATTAAAAAAAAAAGTATTTAAAAAAAAAAAAAAAAAAAAAGGTTCGGCCGAGAATCGATCCTGGAATCTCTCACATTTGAAGCGAGAGACGTAACCACTAGACCACGGAGTCGCTTTATACAGACTGAAGTATATGCAGAACTGAAGTCACATACATGTACATATTCATGTTTTCATGTTCGGTATTCTTAAAATTATACACAATCCATGGTGTTTGATTTATTTAGCCTTTATTAAATAGTTCTAATAGATGTAATAAGAACATAAAGTCCGCCGAGAACCTGTTTTATACGCAATAACTCTCCTCATGCCCCTGCGCTAAAAATAGCGACATGTAATACTATAAATACTAATAAAACAAACGGGGCGGGGCACTTTGAGAGGGGCGAGAGACATCCTAGGGAGTTTTGGTATAAAATTACATTGCATAAGCTCAAAATCTTCTTGAAATATCGCCCGGAAATGATAGTGTTACACACAGACAGAATGTATAAATTTACGACCTTGAACTTTGACCTTTTGACCTCAAAATCAATAGGGGTCTTCTTTAGGCCACAGGGAGTTGTTATGTAAAATTTCATTGCAATAGCTCAAATGGTTCTAGAGATATCGTGTGGAAACGAAAGTGTTTTAACAGACAGAATTTGCTTATTTATGACCTTGACCTTTGACCTTTTGACCTCAAAATCAATAGGGGTCTTCTTTAGTCCATAGGGAGTTGCTATGCTAAATTTCATTGCAAAAGCTCAAAGGGTTCTCGAGATATCGTGTGGAAACTAAAGCGTTACAGACAGACAGAAAGACGGACAGACGGACGGACGGACGGACGGACGGACAAACCCAAATTAATATCCCCCACTTTTCAAGCGGGGGACAAAAAAAACACACACACACAGAGAAACAAAAATGGATTGGTTTACACTGCCAGGAATACGATACTTAATAGTTTAATTATGATAGATATTTAAATGTCATAAATATTATACTTTACAGATCGATTAGAGGGGTGAAAAGCTGTATTGAGCCATACAAAAGTACCTGCGCATCAGATTCAACCTTTCAGTCGATGATGAGCGGTATATCTATGGCTGATGGTTATTGCGGTAACTACTTATTAGTCTTTTTCTGACGTTCGAATGAAATATAAACAAACTATTTCAAAGAACCCACACTTGTCGTCATATTGATTGGCATGAATTAATTAATGGCCTATTCTTACTCCCTTTTCTGTTTGTCTGTTCATATAAAAAAAATAAATTTTTTAATTAATTAAAGTTAAGACCAAGCTGATTTTTCTTTTTGAAAAATGCATCAGATTTTAAGGTGAGTCCATCAGTTTAAATAGATAAGTTCCTCCGAAAGATCTTGTTATAAGTAATTCATATGAAAAAAAGTGAAATCCTTGTCTGTTCTAGTCGAAAATCTCGACCACAGTTAAAGTTTGAACTAAGAAGTTCAGAACACTTTAAAAAAAATGTCTCAAGTAATGCACACATAATTTAAGATAATTTTTTAAAATTTCTAATTCAAAATTTATTGCTAATGTTAATTTTTTATAAGTAGTTAAAACTTAAATATCAAGGTCATGAGGTTAAAATTTTACTACATAAAAGAAAAGTCTTGTCAAATACATGTTAAGTATATTTGAAATATAAAGTTTTCATCCTCTCTCATTCAATGAATTTTGATTATTGTTAATTTTCTTTAAAAGTAAATCTTATCACAAGCAAAGTGCATGTAAAATATGAAAGCCATGTTTTTCTTCCTTTAAAAGTTATGACCATGCTTAAATATTTTGTGACAGACAGACAAATGAATGAGATTTAATGTCCCCTCTCTTTCACAAAACCGGAACAACAAAAATTTTCACTTTAAAAAGGGGAACAAATTTAAGGTTTGTTTAAATTTCAGCAGATTTTCATCTTATAAATAATTTACCTTTACGATCGCTGTTACATGTATTGATCGGCTCTAATTTAACGCTTTCTGAAATGCAATTAAAAATCAACTTAGTTAAAATTTTAGCTAATATTCACATTTTAGTACAATGAAATAAAATAAGAAAATCCGAAATAGAGATGAGAGGTTACGAAATTTCAACGCATGATTTTGATTTTTTTGTAGGAGATTCTGGCTGCAATTTATTGAAATGCTACTCTGATGCCGGGATTAAAATGGATAATGATGGAGGTGACTCACCACCGAACATAAGCTGGTAAACTCCTTTATTCCAACATGTTTATTGTATACTCTGTATTTATTCAGGCCTCAAGACGATAAATTGAGAATAGAATTTGGTCAAAATTTCAGATCTGTGTATTTTTTTAAATAAATTTTCAAAGGGAAAAAAATTCATGTTAGAATCAAAATATTTAACAAATTAGAGCAAAGCTCGTTGCAAAGCAACGAGTAGGTCTTCCGTCCTGTTTGACCGGAAGTAACTTTTATTTTTAACAAAAATGAGAAATAACGCCCAAAAATGCTTTGAATCCTCTAAAGCTATGTTAATTAATGCAAAAATAAGCAATTTTTTGCTACTTCCGGTTTGATTGGAAGTGACGACGACGCACAGAAAATTAATATTTAAGCTCCCAGAGACATATGTTACCAAAAATTTGTCAAAAAGGCAAAAATACGCGTTTTCCGACTATTTCCGGTTTGGCCGGAAGTGACGACGCTGGACGTATTTTGACGATTCCGTTAGATTAAGCTTGACATTTTCAACAACTTTGCTTCTTTGATGTATAACAAATTCTCAATACTTTTTGAGATATCTAGAAAAAACTTTTAGCCCCTCTAGATCCCTTAATTTAGGGATCAGCCCTTTTTCCGACATATCATTTGAAAGATCTACTAATTCTGCACAAATTATGTTCTATATATTTTAACAAAATAATTTTAGTTTAGAAGATAAAAAGCAAAATATGAGTAATTTTTGGTTCTTTTAAGCGTTCTAATTTTTGACCCCTATATAGAGCCATTTTGAATAGAGAAATCGAAAAACAAAAACCGATGTGCACAACTTCAATCCTTCTATTATCTAAAATCAGTAGAATTTCTGCTCCAGCTTTAGCCGTCTCTGAGCCTTTATCTTGAAACGAAAGCCTATAAATTTTCGTTTAAAGGGAAATAACTCAAAACCGGAAGTGACTTTTTGAAATTTTAGTCAGCATTCTGATAGAGTTTATAAACGTCTATAATCTAATGAGGCCTCAAAGTTGCGGTCTAGGAAGCAGAAGAAATAAAAAAGAATAATAATCTTTACCAACAGAATCAGTAAAAGGTCTTCCGTCAGAAGACCTTAATAATCTTAATCATCAGAATCAGTAGAAGGAAACGGAAGACCTTACCAAGTTTTTAAGCATGATCCTTAAATAATAATGAGAATATTCAAAATATATAAATTTTGACTTAAGTCTGTTCTCAGTTTATTGTCTTGGTGCCAGGTAAAGTTAACAACTTATGTAATGCAATTGTTTTTTTTTTCATTTGTTGATTGTAATCATTTGCCTTATTAACCCACTTTAGCCAAAGACTCAAGAAAGCCTTTCTAATTAAAATTTTTCCTTTGTTGTATTATTTTTCTATATTTTTGCTTTCTTCTTCATATCCACTGGATCAATTTTTAACAAACCTGCTACAGACAGAAAAGTCATGATGAGTAATACCGGTATTATTGAAATAAAAACTTTTTATAAATGTTTAATCAGTTTTTTTCAATTCTTGACCCCTTCGGTTGGAAGTGGGCCACATACATGTAAGACAATTAATGTTTTGTTAATATTGAAGTGCATTGAAAAAATCTTTAGAAATCATCTACTCAAAAGCAGCAAAGCCAAGATAAGTCACATTCACATGAAAGCAAGTTTCTTCAAACCTTCATTTAGGATAAGGGTGAAGCTACTTATTATATATTTAAACTGAATGTTTTCACGTAGAAATTCATTTCAGTGGGGTATACAGGACATTTAAAACATGTGTAGAAAGCCAGGAAAAGGGCTGTCAGCAGAACCCAGCTTACTCTGATCTTCAGAATGCCCTCAAGCAAGCGGCCAAAGAGTGTGGCTCTTCAGGTAAAACTAAAATAATGAATTACGAAATACCTCTTTAAGCTGCATGTTGTGTTAAGGCAGGCATTAGATTCAGGACATACGCAACATATCTTACCTACCGATATTTTTTCAAGATATTCCTATTTTAAGACTGTAGTGCCATGAGATGTTCGTACACAAGAAATCAGCATACATTACCAGGTGTTTTGAAATGATATTACAATTAGTGAAAATTCTTGTATAATTCAAAGAAAAATATACAAAATATACTAAGCGTATATTCTAGATGTTTTGTTTATGCAAAAGTGTTTTAGAAGAAGTATACAACAGTATATATACATGTAGATTTAAATGTAGCACACACACTTCCTTTATAAGTATTGGAACTCTTCGGCTCTAAGGAAAAAGACGATAAAGCTCAAACTACATTGCATATATATACTTAATTAATTTATTTATGTTGCAATTTTGCTCTTTTCCTTTTTTGCGCACCCGAGCAGAAACCTCAAGTGAGCTTTTCTGATCATCTGTCCAACTGTCCATCTGTAAATTTTACACATTTTCAACTTCTCAAGAACAACTCGGCCAACTTATACAAAAGTAGGTACAAAGCATCCTTGGGTAAAAGGAAGTTTAAATTGTTTAAATAAATGATCAAGCCCTTTCAAAAGGAGATAATTTAGAAAATACAATAATCGGGTGGGATCAATAAAAAGTCTTCTTTTCAAGAACCACTGGGCCAGAAAAGCTTAATTAAAAGTTACATGAAAGCTTTCAGACTGAGGTAGTTAAAATTCTAAAATTTTCATATTATGATCCCCGGGGTAGGGCGGGCCACAATAAAGAATCAAGGTTTTACATTGAAATGTAAAAGAAAAACCTCTAAAAATATTTTTTAATCAAGATCCACTGTTCCAGAAAAAGTGAAACTTGTATGAGAGCTTCCTAGGGTCGTGTAAATTTTATTTTTTGTCAAATCATGGTTCCGGATGTTAGGATTGAGATATGATAAGGAAACAAAGTTTCACCCAAGATTCGAAAACTTCGTACATGTAAGGTTGTTTAGATTATAAATTTATCATATACATGTAATGTCCCCTGTTGGTACGGTGAAGCCAGAATAGGGAATCAAAATATTACACGTTTCCTCTTGTAGGTGGCAGACTCTCAGCTACCCCGGCCTTGTGGATGGTTTTCTCAGCTGCCATGATGGTGTTAGCGGCCATTTTTCCATAAACCAACAAATTAGGTACTCATTGTTTAGAAGACATCATTCATTCCAGGTGTGAATTATTGGAAACAACAGAAAGGAGACAAGATCAAAATTTTATCCAGAGTTATGCGCCTTCATTGCTAAGTGACTTATTTTTCGAAAATACATGTGTGATTTTTATTTTATTGGAAAGATTAATGCATAAGAATTTGTTCAAGTTTATTGGATACGATGTCTGTTATTGATATATTTCTTTTAAAAAGTTTATAGAGATAAATTTGTTTACTGTTGATAACAGATTTTGGTTTGTTGCAAAACTGATACAATGATGAAGATGGTAACTTTTTCTTTGTAAAATTGAGTTAATTTTAAATAAGATAAATTGATGAATATCTCAAAGATTGAAGCCATTCATGAAAATGTGTTCATATGAAAGGCGCAAGAGAATTTGTTGTATAAGGTGTATAAATGTTGTATGTAAACGTATAACATAAAGCACAACCGTGCTTTTATAGATAAGTAGATTTCAATCAAAAGGTCTGGAACTGTTAGACACTTTAGACTGCCAAAAAAAACAAAGAATAACAGAAAGAAAACATCATCAAAAGTTTTTTTTTTATTGTCACGAAATTTTTTCTAGAACAGTAAAAATTCCTCGATAGAATTTGATTCTAATTGTGTATTCTTTTGATTTGCTGTTTAGAATGAAGTATTTAGAAACTCAAACAATACTCACTTTATTATAAATGCTTCTCCAATCTTCACAAATCGAACATAACAGTGGCCTTGAGAGATAAAGACTTAAGTGCACTTTTTTGAGAAGCAGTTTGCCATGATTTTGAATAAAGTAAAAATTAAATGAATTAAAAAAAATACATGTAGCCTTCGCTAAATGCTTAAATTTAATTCAGGTAAATACTGTCCTTTCTTACCGTTTATCTACAAATCTACTCGTCATTATATTGAGCTGTGGATTTTAAGAAATATGTATGCATGAGTCGTGTATTCAGTGTATATTGCTTTTTTAATTGTATGTGCTTATATGTCATATTAAGACTGAAAAAAATTTTTGTCTTCCGTTTAGGAAATAATTATAAAGATTATAAGGTAGTGGATATTCTTTTATGTAAGTCTAGTATAGAAATGTATAAGGAGATTAAATGAAAAAGTGCTATTTTGTTTGGACTTTTTGAACAAATCTAGAGTTATGGAAAAGAAAAAGTGAAGGAGATATACATGTTTTTGAATTGCATTAATGTTCGAAATTAAACAAGGGCACCGCCAAGCGGAGCATCCCCTCGCGACAGCAACTTCACTGGCAATGGCAATATCTCATAAGAGATAAATTCTCTCGAGGGACGTTAAACATGTTAAAGATTGATAGTACAATGTTTTTTGTTTAATGTCCCTCTCAGGATTGTTTTCTTCATATGAAGGCTTGCCGGTGGAGAGCTGCACATTCTTTCCTATAATAGGAACTGTCCGAACTGACGACCATTGAGCAGTGAGGGATCTTTTTGTGCAAGCATCTACAGGGACATGGGCCCTCGGTTTACACGGTCTCATTCGAAGGACCAGTCTCCATGTTCCACAAAGGGATTCAAACCCGCAACATTAGGATGAACTCCCTTACTTTTGACCTTTTGACCAAATTATTAGTGTGTTGTTGTTGTTGTTGATCCATTTTTTTTTTTTACAAAATGCAAAGTGTCTTGGTTAAGGGGGGGATTATTTGGGGTAGTAAAGTTTAATATAAGATATTAAATTGTTTTTCAGCACTATTTATTTTTTAAACAAAATTATCGGGGTGGGGGATGTCTATTTTTAACAAAAATCAAACTGCATAGCATAGCATTTTAGTGGGAAGGTGGGGGGATAATATGCATACGTAATTGGGCAGTTTCCCTTATACCTTGCAGAAACATATCACTTATGCTATATGTATAAGTTTCAGTATTTATAATTATGTACCTACCTCAGTATATCTCACAGTTCCAGGCAGTGTGCATTTTTTCGTAATGAAAAATAACAATGTTCATATGTACATCGAGAGGTTAATTGAACTTGTGGATTGTATTTACAGCTTACAAGAATAACATGCACCCCAAATTCCCAGACACCAGTTAGATTTTGGTAATTAAACCGCGACAATCATCAAATTCTTTTAATCTAGTTCCCGCAGACTCGACACGCCTTTTAAACTTTAAAACTGGCTTTTAAACTGGTTCCATAGCGGAAATGATTATTGTCAACTCGTACATAAAATGTCAGGGTTTCGAGACAGTGAAAACGCGATATCTAAAGAAATATTTCATTAATGAACTTGAAAATAAATAGGCTTCGTCCTTTTATACTGCCACACAAGTATGTAAACGCTGAGAATGGTTAATGCAAAGGTTTTCTTTCAGTCCTCCCCACAAGGTGTAACGGACACACTAACACACTTACACACAAACACACTAACACACACACATACGCACATTCGCGATATTATATCCCCTCCGCAACTAGTTGCGCGAAGGGATAATAATATGCAAACATTTATATTTGAGTTTTTAAAAATTATTCACAATATGAAAAAACTGTGAAATACTAAGTATATAATTTTATAGCAGCCCGGTCCTGGAGGACCGGGCTGCTCTATTCATATAAGTTTTAGTGTTGGTTTATGGGATATAGGTGTGAGAAGTTATTCAGAATTAAAGGTTACTAGTATCCAAACATTTAAATGATTATAAATCAGAATGTTCTTTCCCATTACATATTACGAGATACACAATATATTTTATGTTTCCTCATGCTGCACAATCTCACCGCAGCTCTGTTTTTGCTGAGATATAATCAAATAAAATGAACACCATTGTTGAGATGAAATATGTCATTTATTAAAAGGACGAAATAAGAAAAAAAAATATATACATCACGTAATAGGGGATCAGATCAAAAGGTAATCTCACAAATACATATTAATATACTGATCCCCTAAATTTACAGATAAACAATATTTGCAAAAAATATAAAAACGGTAGGTATACAGCAAAAAGATGGCACTACAAAAAATATGCCAATGTGTCAAATATAATCTATAAATCAATTTAAAACATATAAATGCAAGGTAGGAAAAGCTGGGGTGGTGATGGGTGTGCCAAATTTTTTGCTGTGGGCAAAGCGAGAATGACCCAGCGCTGACTGGTCAGTTACAGACAGCATCTATTACGAGATATGCAATATATTTACTTCCATAAAGTGAATCTTTAAAAATAAGTTTTTCATATATAATATAGAAAGTTGCTAATCATTTCATTGATACCCTGATTAGAGAAAAAGAAAACACCTTAGTGGATAATAATTGTCTATCCATATTGTATAATTCTTTTATAAAGTCAGATGTCTTTTTTGTCAAACTCCCAAGATTTCTTTCTACATCAAATTGACGCCTTGTAAAAAATGCTACTGATATAACACCGCTGAATGATACAAATATCATTAAGCGTTGCAATGCAGCGCTTGATGTCATAAATCATTGCATTTATAGTTAGTATGCTCATCCGCTAAATGATATCATTCATTAAGCAACGATTTAGCGGTTGAAAAGGTTAATCATTAATGCAATAATTTATGACATTAAGCATTGCAGTTGCAACGCTAAATAATATTTGTATCATTTAGCGGCGTTATATCATTGGCGGCTGCTACAACGCCTTTTCACACAGGACTAGCTACATGTATTTACCAGCAGCAGAAAACAAAGTTCACCTCAGTTCTTTGCGCAGACCCTTTCAGTCATGAGACTATTTCCAAATAAAAAAAATGACCCAATGCTAAAATATTTCATAGCAAAAAAGATATACAAGTAAAATGTCCATGGACTCGTGACACCATCTACTATTTTTTTTCTTGTTTATCATTATAAAACGTGTAATAAACAATGTGAAATATTTGATTATCGTTCTTTTACCTTTCATTTCATTTGTTCAAAAAATATAATGTACTATGAAATATAACAGAAAGGTGATTAAAAGAAATCTATGTTTTAATATAAGTCAGGTTTATTAAATAAAAATCCACAAAACAAGCTTTTACGAAATGCTGAAAAGCATTTATTACATATTATGAACACGTGTTAAACACATTTAATGACTGATTCCGAACTATTTTATTAAATTATTACGCAAAGTTATTGGTACGATCACATATTGCAGTACAAAAACCAATTAGTAATGTACGAGATTGGATAAAGATAAAACAAGTTTAACCAATTGCAGACCTACAGCAGATTTATTATATTTTTTTGTTTCTCCTCTGATTCTTTTTGAGAATGTGAGAAAATTAGGTATAAATAATTTTAAAAAAAAGTAGAAAGTTTCAACATTTACATGTTAACTGAAAAAAATAAATCAGAAGGAACAGGTGTATTCCTGTAAAATTACTGTATCAAAATTATTGTATCTATTTAAATACAATCACATTATACAAACTTTAGAAATTCGATATCTAATTCAGGTATCAAAATAATGAGAAACGGTTTAAAGAAAGAAGTCTATATGGTAGTTAAAAAATCCTTATTGAAATAATGATTGAATGTTTTAATTTTATTTTAAATTTCCCTTTGACTTTTTTTTTAAATCATGTTAAAAACTCCCATCATATTACAGCAAAACTCGTTTAGTACGAACACGGATATTGCGAATTTACGGTTATAACGAAGTCATCTTGAATCCCCAGCTGTATAAATTTAATGACTTTCTTATACGGTTATAACGAGTTACGGTTATAGCGAAGTAATTTCATAGGTCCATGTGACTTCGTTATAACCGAGTTTTACTGTATGAACTACCCTACAAGGCCCATTGTTCCTATAACGAGTTATAAGTTTTCGTGCAGTGATTTTTATTTCCCGTCCCCTCCCTACTTAAAATTTTGTTTGCAAGATACATACTCCCTGACTGAAACGAGAGGATTCGATCTTTCAGTCCCTGGTCTGTAGATTGTCAGACGCTGCGAATTTACCTGCAGAAAGAGCATAATGGAGTAATGAGCTTTGCCTCAAATAGATGCTGGCAACTACCAATACACTGCGCATAGAAAGTAAAAGTCAGTGCCATTGTTCTAAAGCACATTGTTTTAAAGATAAGGCAAGTAATATGATTAACAGCATCATTTAGAACGTCTTACAGGAGTGTTTTAACGCATTTGATGCCAAAAATCACTCAATACATAAACATCGGGACAGTAATGATATAGCGATGATTTGGTTTTAAATTGCTATAATGACACATGTTCCTGTAACACTCTCAGAGGAATATTTCACATTTGTCTGTAACTTCATTCTTTTTTATACACCCCGTTGGAAAAGTGGGAGGATACATAATGATGGGGATGTCCGTCGTTTTTGGGTAAACCCATCTCTTATCCTCACCTCCTCTTATACCACTGAATGAAATTTAGTGGGACTTGCACAGAATCTTTGTTTACATAGTGCCATTGTGCACCTCCTATAACTTAACTTTTTTATCAGACACATGTTTCGGGTTTCTTTTATCCGCAGCTACTCCTATACACCTGAATAAAATCTAAGAATACTCTATACAGATTCTTTATTACATAATACCACATTGTGCACCTCTGATTTTACTTTTAGATCCAACTCCTATCTCTGGTTTCCAGAGCAAAACATGTTATTTGCCACTATAATCATATGGGAGGGTATCATTTAGTGAGCTCAGTGCTCACTAATTAAAGACACTACCGAAAGAAAGTTTTTACAGAACTAATTTTATTTCAAGTGCTCGAATTACAAACATGCAGCAAATAAACATTTCAAGGAAGCAGAATTTGAACAAAATTTTTTAAGTCAAAATTTCGTATTTTCAACAGTCGTTACATTGACGTTGTAAAAAAACCAAAAACATTTCATTTGGTCCTTTCTTTGTCCGACATTTTTATGTCAATTGTTATGCATTTGTTTCCATGGGCATTTGAACTTTATTACTGTTCCTTTTCTCTATATAAACATCAAATTCATCAATTCATTTCATACGTATAAACAATCAAATTCTTCTTGTATATCGACGGTATTGGGTGACTCTACGTTGGAATAGGTAATATGTATGATTATTTCACTGTTGATGACTTTTGAAATCCATTGGAATTCCACTTTAACCTTGAATGCCTATCGATGTTCTATGACAATATCCTTATGCACATAAACTGTATATATTTATGATATACTATTTTGAATAATCATACCCAAGGTGTTTATATTCACGCATCCCCTTTAAACAATGTTCATATGCATGCAATTTTTATTCAGGCACAGTTATACTTAAAAATCTACTTTTTAAAATGTAGCAATCTTTTCTACTTTCAAACAGACATCCTCTTTACAAGGAAAAAAAACCGACATACACAAAAGAATTATCAAATTATGCAAAATATATTAGGTCATCAATAAACAGTATCTATTTGTTATTAAAATCAGCTACAAAAGCAAACGATATATATAAATCAAGTTAACTACAAGAACAGTATAATTATTATATATGTGCAAGAGAGGATGAGGTTAAAATTGTCAATATCTTTGATATTTATTGCCGTCAACACGACGAGATCCGCCACTAGATTTGAAGTGATGCAGAGGTGCGTGGCCAACATAAGAATTTCTGTTGTCGGATAAGGACGAGTTGGCATTGTCCCGGGAATCTGTGTTTTGTTTTCCCGCCAATGCAAGGTCTCTCCAGTTTCTGATTGGTCCATTGTCTTCCTGTTGTTTATTGTGTTGTTTCTTCCTATGTAATAATTATATAAAATACATTTATGACTGAATTAATCCAGTGTCAAAACAGTCTTTACAATTTAAAAAAAAATATTGTATTTGAAAGAGGTTTTATTTGATTTTTATTTAAAAATGATGAAATTAACCTCTATCTGAGAGGCCAGCATATACGGCAGACTTTTATAAAATGCATTTTAAATGAAAGCTATTTTCCTCAACATTCAATTATAATGCGTAATAAAAATTCCAACCGGCCTCCTTAAAATCAAAAGAAATGAATACTTACGATTTACTACATTTTCTGGCTACCAGTCCTATGATAATCATTAATAACACTATTCCAGCAATGGAAGTCGAGGCTCCGACGATCAAATGAGTGTTTGTTACTTTTGACGGATTCGATTCTTCTAAGGAATCTTCTGTGTTAGATGATGTAGTAGTGTCCATAACTTCATTGGTGGTTTCTGTTGGTTTCGAAGTTGATATACTGAGGCTTTGTTTAAGTTCAATGGTTGTTGTAGCTGGAGATGTATCTTCTTTTGCAGTTGTTTTGCCGTCATTACTTATTACCGATGTTGTAATTGATTTGGAAGTTGATGACAGAGAGGACGTCAATGTTTTTGTGTTACTTGTAGTTGTCGTTTTTCCTGAAGATGTTGTTTTGAAAGTTGATGGCGATGTTATTTGTTGAGTAGATGTTAAGCTTTCAGTTGTTGTTTCCTTGTTTGTAGTAGTTGATGGCGATGTGATTGGTTCAGTAGTTGTTAAGCTTTCAGTTGTTGTTTCTTGGTTTGTTGTAGTTGGCGGGTTGGTAGTGAATGCTTGTGTTTTTTCCGCTGTCGTTGATGCCCTTGTCGTTGGATTGAATGTTGATTCAGTTGTTGATATCATTGTAGTTGTATCCCCTGTTGAGGTTGGTACATCTTCCGTCATCTCTGCTGACTCAGCTGATGTTGTTATTGTCGACGCTAATGTTGTTGATTCAAAAGAAGAAGAATCCAAAGATGTGACCTTGTTTTCCAAACTTGTGCCTTGAGAGGTTGTTATTGTATATGTTGTTTCGTCTTGTTCAGCAGTCGTTATAGAACTTGTAGTCTCTTCCATTTGTTCTGTTGAACTACTCCTCGTGGATTCTGTGTCAGTGTGAGTCATTGTTGTTGACATACTCTCTGTTGTTGTTGTTTGTCCACATGCTACATAGATAAAAAAAATACAATTTATTATACTTAACTTTACTACATGTACTGTTAACAATTTTAATTGGAGCTCAAATCACATCCCCATACAATGCAAAAGGAAAATATAAAGTATGATAGTAAGATACTTGCATTGATTTTCTGTCCAGTTGAATTGGTGATTTGTTGAATTGCAGTAAAGACACTCATTGGTTGAACTATTCTGCATCGGGCTAATGCACACACTATCGATGTAACAGAAATCGTCCTGCAAAAATATATAAACAAGATTTTTCCAGTTTAACGTTAAGTTTTCAAATAGCCAGAAAAATTAAACACACCACATACCTTTAAGGTGAAATACACATTTCCTGAGTCGTTGTGATACTCCTGACAGTGAGATTGATATATAACAACATTATACGTGTCTGTATAACGTACTCCGTCATTGGAAATATTAAACTTGATTTCGGTCGTCCAGATACCCGATGTTTCATACAGAAGCGGGCAGTATCCCTCAAATAACGTCCTCTCTTGTAAATTCATCTGTCTTTGATGACTTTCTTCTGTTTGGTTAATCTTTGTCTGAAAAATAAAATTGAAAAAAAGTGTTATTGCCGAAAAATGAAATGATGATATAATGTTGTCAAAAGAACAAGTTTATTAACACTGACGGATTAATTGTTTGTTTTTTTACGTCCCTTTTGAAAACATTTACCGTATAAAAACGTCATACAGTAGCGGTGAAGAGCTTCAAATTTAGACGTTAACCTGGCCATTGAGTAAGGGATCATTATCGTAAAAACTTCTATCGTATCACATTAGACCAGCAATGCATTCAAGAGTCCAACAACTTTTAATTTAAAGTACATGTACAAAACTTTTGACAAATGAACAAGCACTTTCTTTATTCATTATCTTACGTTTGTTGCAGCCAAGGTTTAAATCGACGATGGCCCTAATCACTTTGCGAGACATCTATAATTGAACGTTTATTATATATTCAAATGACAATCAGAACTACCTGTTTCACAGTTAGATAGCATATTGAGTCCATGTTTTCAAAGAAATATTTTCCCATAATTGTTGCCTCTTTACATGTTTTAGAGGACAGATCACACAGTCCGGCCCCGGGAACGCTTGTTATGGTAGGAGGTGCGAGTAAATCAAAGGAACAGTCACTTCCCCCAAAGCCAGTGTCACAGGTGCAGTTACCTTAAAATGAAGATAGGGTAAACATATTGTCCACATCTGAGACGATCGTCAATAAAACGATGACTATGAAATCATTGTAACATACACAACTCTTATAATATATTTTTAAAATTTTAGAAAAAAAAATTGAAGCTTCTCTTAAAATTTATTCAATCTTATTCTTTATCCGTTGGATTTTGCAGACAATTTGTTTTTAAATAAGAAGATAAGCAAACACAGTTTCTTTACAAGTATGATATAATAAATGGCGTACCACCATCACACGTGCCACGTCCGGTACAATTGCTTGGACAGAGGTTTTGTATTGTATACGTTACTTCCGGTTCTGCCTCTTGCAGTGTGGCATTTAAAAGTACAAAAGTAGAACATTGCTGTAGAGCGGCTTCAACGTGAATCTGTGTTAGGTTATCATCGCCTGTCAACTGAAAGGAGACTAAAGCATTCTATTTTTTTTTTCAAATCTTTCTTATGCAATAATGGACAATTTGAACGAGCATAAACCGATGCACCAAGGACCCACGGGATTGAATTTTTAATGCCTAATTCTTCATACCGGTTGTGTTAATAATATATAATAGAGTCACATAATAAAAAATCACTATTAAACTTCAATTCATTCTAAGCATGTTAGCTATACCATGTTTTACTGTACAAATTATTTTATACTTTAACAAAAGATACCACAGTATATGCCAAAATCGTCATATATTATAAGTTCTTGTAATAAACCTACCCTTATGTCCTCAATGCAGTTGGACAAGGTAACATTACTAAGGTCAGTCACATGTTGTTGACAGGTGTTGTATTCGGGTGACTTTTCAAAAGCCTGTTGACAAACTATCTCTGCGTATTCAGTCGTCTGTACGTATGAAATCGTGCGTTTCTTTCTCTGAACTTGCTGAATGAATTTATTACAACGTACATGTATGAAGATTTTACTTACATCCGTTTTTCACAGGTGATAGTAACTTTTTTTCTCAATAAAATAAGTATTATAATTCAATATTTTGACATCTAAACACAATGAATCTAGAGATTTTAATCATTATGACATAAATAACTTCAAGATATTTTAACATATAATTGAAATAAAGAAGATGGGCGCATTTGGCGAGTAATCTGCAGGAATCATTTGTACGAAACATTTATGGTTTAAATGTCCATGATTTGGTTGGCTGAACATAGCTGGTCAGATTTTTCAAGCACGTCAAAAGGTTTTTTTTCATTTAATTTGAAAGACAGTGTGAAATTGTAACATTTATGTCCGTTTTTCCTTGGGGTACTGTTACATATTAATGTTTCACAAAAAAAATAAACACCTAAGATATTTAATGCACAGATGCATGATACATGTACATTATAGAAAAGAAGATTAGATTCTGAATTGATTTCGCTCGAGAACCAAACTGAACCAAAATTTATCTAATTCAAAATTTTAATACATAAGTACATAAAATGAAACTGAAAAAATAAATGGTTGTTTGCATGAAAAAAAAATTAACGCCCCATGCCGGGCTCGAACAAAAAACGTTTCGCTTCGAGTGCAGTGAACAGGTAACCAAACTTACTGAGTTATCACCGCTACACGAATACCGATAATTTTAAAAGGACAGAGAAGCACCACATTCACACATTTGGATTTTTTGGGAAAAGTTAATTTTTCGTGGTCTATGGGTCTTCTCTCCATTTTTAAAAAAAAGTGTATTCATTGCTTTTAATTTAAATACACACGAATAACGTTTCAAAATCATGGAGAGAAGACCCAGAGATAGAAAAATTTAAGAAAAGCGTGTCTAAAAATGTACCTTTTTGTACCAAATGTCAGATCTGGCCAATTTTCAAAATATTTTTTAGCTAATGAGAGCTCAATTTCAGGAAAATATTTTCCTTTCCTGTTGCACAGGAACTCTATAAAAAAAATGTTAAAATTTCATGTGACATGTCGATAAAATTTTCACTTTTCAAGTACGCCCAGATCCCTGCCGAATGCCCATCAAAAGCGCCCACGTTCTTTAAGAATTAACTGCATACAAGCAAAGGGTCTTTTTCCATGAACATATCGGAAACATCCCGTTTTCGTCTTCTGTTCTGTACAAGGTCTACGTTACACTCATACTGTTTGCCTCGGTTTGAGTTGCAGGGTGTGAAAGTGTTGTATGAGCACTGGGTTTTACCGTCCTCCGTGCATATGCAGTGAGGAGCTAGAATCGAGGACACTGATTGCAAACTGCTATAAACTAAGGAGTTACCACTGAAGAGATTTTCGTTGTCCGGAATCCTACGTAAAAATAAAATGGTTTACAGATGACATTTAACATCGGATGCATCACCTCACCTTACTTTTTTGTAAACGTAGATATTTTAACTTACATCCATGACTCAGAGAAGTCATTAGGATAAGTCAAATTGATGTCATCTGTAATCGTACTGTTTCGCCTTCTGAAATCATTTTCCCTAACACCATCAAAGTACCCACATAAACCATCAGCATTTCCTATATCCATTGCCGAGGGGAGGATCTCTAGGTCGATGTTATAATGTCCACTCCACTTCATTATATAAATGGCAAGTGATGTACCAGTAGGGAAATATATCTGAATATATATGCTTATCAATAATTACACAATGTAAATATAAAATCATAAAATCTATGTATTTTGGAGTAGTATACACATGGAAGAACATTACTGGAACCAGAACAAAACTGTGAATTACATTTGCAATCGTAAACAAATGAACAAATACTTGTCAAGAAAGCGTTTTCTCTATACAGTACATACAATGTACATGTACAAATTTTGTCAGTAAAAAGATTAATAATCTAATTCGTGAGCGATTTCTGTTAAAATTTCTTTTTGTGCGCTAGAACTTTAACCTAGTCAATAACTTTGAACGCTGAACGCTTGATGCAAGAGCTTTTGTGACTTAGCATTTATTTAGGTACTAACGTATTTGACCCCTTTAGACCATGAAAGACGTTTGCAAAATTTAACATACTTTACCATTACTTTAATTATTCTTTGCCGTGAGTTTTGAACGGCGTATTTTTTCATTGGAGTATTTCATGTGTCAAGAAAATTCTTCATTGATACAATAATGTTTTACTGTTTAACTTTGAAAAAACATAACCTTTACCATAACTCTTGAATGGTGGATTTACGGACTTAAATATACAATACCTTATGTATACATTTATTTGTTAGCACTAAATATATTGTTAACATACATGTTTCAGTGCACCTTACTTAAGGTAGAATTCTTCTCTTGTTTCGGAGTAGATAAAATATTCGATGTATATTTGCTAATATATCTTATATATTTAGGTGAAAGAGATTTACCATCTTTTTCTTTCCTCGTAACAACTTTAAATAGGAATGGTAAATTGTGTTGAAAAAACTAGCTTGGACTATATTTTTGGCGGCATGGTGGCGTATGAAAATATTTTTCTGCTTCCCAAAATGATTATAGAAGAATGAATTTAGTTATAATTTTTACACAATCAAAGACTAGAAGTATTTTTTAAATGTTAGCTAGTTTATTGATAAGGAACTTCAATCTAAAATATATCAAATAAATTAAAATTCCCCAAAAAACTACAATTATGTTAGTTTTTAAAAGCTTAAAAATCTAAGTGCAGATATGAGCAAACAATCCATAGAAAGTGTTTTTACTCTCATACTAAACTTTTTGTATATCTCTATATGACTTCTTTACCATATGTGAAAATAAGGAAACTTTAAATATAGGGCGTATATAAAAATAATTCAAATATCCTTAAAATGTAAAAAAAAAAAAAAAATAGAGAAAATTCTGATGCGACAAAATCCATTTTTGTTAAACTATTCGTGCCAATTTGGTAATATCATCTCAGAGATCCTACATGGTGATATCTTTTTATAAAAATAGAAAAACATTTTATGTTTGGAAATAAAAAAACACTATCTCATGATTGGATGCAGTTTATTTGTAATGACCTGGAAAGGTAATGACCTTGTCCTGACTTTGACTCTGATATAAAAAGGTCAAAACTTATCTAACTCATACCATCGCTAAGTCATAGTGTCATCTTGATTCTGTGAAAATTTCATAAATTTTTAAATACAAGAAATACAGTTTTGTGTGAGAAAAATCCTACCTTAATGGAAAGAAGTTTGTTCTGACTTTGTTTAACGTTCTTACCTTATAATACTTGTCGTGGATTTTAGTGACTTTTAAAACATTGTCCTCGCACAGCTCATAGCTAATGACGTTATTTTCTCCACACAAATCAATGACGAAGACATCTCTTCCTGCTCTAGCTGCGACTGCGCAGTCGCACCAAGGACCATCGTATGAAGGGTTGCAAAGGTGATGCTTAGATTGAATCTGAAATTTAGTTCGTTGTGTTAGGAAAAAAATAAAAAAAAAATAACTCAGGCCATAATTAAGTTTTTCTCATAAAAATAAGGTACCTTACCAGGCATTTGGACATGATACCACAAGGTGATGTTTCTAATAAATCCCATATGGGTAATCAACTGATTGGCTTTTATCACAATTTGTGGTGTACTTATATTTAAAAACATATTGAAAACAATGTTGAAATCACAAGAGAATGACAAAATGCATATTTTTTTAAATAAAATAACAAGAAATGCAAGAGGAATGTGTCGTCTGACCTTAAAATATACTCCGCTACCGACCCAATGCTGTCCTAGTCGCAAAATTAAGAGCAAGAAAACATATTTAAAGAGGGCTTCACATGAATGTATGCCTAATTTTCTTACCTCTGGTATCATTTAGACATCTTTTGGTAAAAAACCAAACAATTATTAATTAATGTTTATGCCTCAATACTTCAGGTACCTAATTAAAATTTAATCACCAGGAAACTAAAGTAAAAAAAGGCTTTTAAGATTACTCACACCTACCCATTGGAGTTGATGTTGATTTCGATAATTTATAAATTTTCCTGGTATCTGACATTCGTATGATCTGAAGGAGAGAAAAAAAATGATTATTTTCTCCTTAAATAAATCTCTGATAAATATTTTTTTCACCTATCATATCGAAGATTATAGCGAAATTATTATAGTAATAAAATCATTTAGTTAAAAGAATCCCAGTAAAATGATTGCCTTCTTTAATCTTATATGTTACCATCTACACAAATATTTGCCATATATATGGAAGTACATTGTAAAAGAGTGATTTTTCCCTGTAAGAATTATATACATTTCATGTATTTTTGCATTTAATTATGTAAGCCCATAACCAAGCATAAAGAAATAAAAATTTAAATTAAGCACTTTACACGGATATCACTTCTTCAGTATTCTCTTTACGTTAAAAAAATATTATATTTTACATGATACATGTAATGTAATTTATGCATATATGCAGCTCACAATTTCAAGGGACCAACCCTTAGCAGAGATTCTTAAACAGTCTTAAGTCTTGTTTCATTCAAACGCTTCATCCAATACAGAAACATGTAAAAATAAAGGTTTTGTTAAATAAGCAAGTTCAGAGAAACTGTGCCCCCCTTTCGGTGTTTTAGTAGATAGGATATCATTATTTATGGCATTTCGGATCAAATCTGTACTCCCTTCATTTGTCAAGCCAAAGAATTTAATTTGTACTGCAATCATGTCAGGGAAAGTAATTGCCAAAATTACAAAAATAGGTCAGACATGAAGGTCAAGGGGTAAAAAATTTAAGCTTGCTTAGAAACATCTTGCTTCAGGCAATGCTCATGTCAAATATAACAGCCTTATATCTTCTCATTAGTTATATGGAAAATACCAATTATAGAAAAATAGGCCAAATTTAAAATTTTCGCTTGGAAAAAGTTTGTTTTTATCAAATTAAAGGCAATGTAAATATGAAATATGAAAAGCTCTGTCACTTCTCATTCAAGATTATGACTGAGATTAAAGGTTTTGAAAAGTTGGTCAAAAGTCAAAGTCATGGCCATGGAATTAAAATCATAAAGGTATAATAGTGTATTTAGAAGGGTCTTGTCACAGGTAATGCTCATTTTAAAGCCCTGCAATTCTTTTTTCAAAGTTGTGGCTATTTAAAGTACATGTAATGTTTAATTTTTTGAAAAGTAGGTCAAACTTAAAGGTCAAGAGGTAAAAAATCATAGTGTAGAAAAAAAGGTCATGTTACAGGTACATGTAATAAACATGTATTATAATTACATGAACGACCTATCTTTTCTCTATCAAATGTTATGACAAATTTGAAGCAGTGCTACTTGTTTTAAAGAAGGTCAAACGTTAGTGCTTTTTTTCGTAAAATGAGTTGTGACGATTGTTAAGAAAAGCTTTTGTCTTACTTTCCGTCGAAAGTATATATGTGAGGATCTGCTCTAACACCACACGATCTTCCTTTCCAGTTTTCATTTCCTTCTCGAACACTTATCTGTAACATAACTTCAACCTTACCTCTATTAGCCTTGTATAAATGTGATTCCAGATGTGTGAAAAATACAAAATAAATTGCGATAAATAATCACGTAGAAGTAATTAATTATCAGGAAAATGCACTTTATAAAAGATTATTTATTATCTTTCAAAAATTACAGATACATCAATAACCGTAATAAAAAATATCATTTTGCATCTATATATTGAAGATTGAATTACTTAGTTTAGAAGTGTAAATGTTTTCAGCGTTGCCTGAGAAATCAGTTCTGTTTTAATTGAATGTTACGAAAAGCATACCGAAATGTCGGGCAAAGACACGTGCTCGAATATTTTACTTCCAACACCGTTAGTTCCCCCCGTCTTTAATCTTAAGGTCATCTGACTGTTGATGACGTAACCATCCGTGTCTTGACTATAAACTGGAAATGAAATGTTCTGCCTCCATTCGCCATTTTCATATTTGTGTTTTTCATTGTAGTTAAAGCTTTTAACTTTGACCTCGCATTGATTGGACGAGCCCCCTCCACCACATGTAGAGAAACCATCTGTTTTGAAGGTCATATGTATATTCAGGTCGCTCAATGGTTGAGGAACATTATTGAAAAAAAGCGATTCAGAGGCAAATGGTATTGTCATCTCTAATTGGACATTCTTTGATCCTTTTCTTTCTAATTCAATGTTTGGATTCAGTATCTTAAAGATAAAATGTATTTTAACTCTGATAATGTTGTTCAATAACAGTAAATTAAACACTCGATTGATTAATTGATTGATTTTATGTTGCATAACGTTCCTCTCACGAAATTTTCACTCATAAGAAAACGCACAAATTGTGTCCTATCTAGTTGCACTTTCACCTACATGTAAACTTTAGCCAAAAATACTTACATTACACGTGCCACAAAACGCCTTTTAAACAATACAGACACGAATGCAATGACCATTAAGAATAAAGAAACGACGAGAATATTTCTCAGCTATCTACTAAATACTTGTAATTTTACGAAATATAGGTGTACTATTTAACTACAGTACCTGGCCATAAGTCTGTCATAAAAATGGCTGCCGAAATATCATAATTCTGGAAGCCATTTTTTTTTTCTTTAGCGTTGGTAAATAAATCACTCTATACAAGCTGCTGTTGAATAGTTCCTTTCTATAGAGTGTATACAATAATTCTATGACGCCATTTTATAAAAGTGACGTATTATCTGTCAAATGTTTAGCAACTGACAAGATGGCTACTAAAGGTAAACAAATGTCTACCCCTATGAAAAATGCGATAATAACTATGTCTGAGAGTGGATATACCCAACAGGACATTGCAGCTATTCTTTCTGTGAGCCAGTCTGGGATTTCCAAGTTTCTCAAGCGATACAAGACGCGCGGATCCAGCGAAAATAAGCATCGAAGCGGACGACCTAGAAAAACTGATGTGCGAGGAGATCGTAAGATACTTCGATGTGTGAAACTCAACAGACGGCAAACTTTGGGTGAAATAACTGATGAAGTGAACTCGAAGTTACCAAGTTCTATCTCTTCACGGACGGTAAGAAGACGTTTGGGATTTTTAAACTTTACAAGAAAAAAACCAGGAAGACCCTGACAATTCGATCTGTAAACCGCACCCGCCGTGTAAATTGGTGTCGAGGGAAATTACATTGGACAGTGAATAATAATTGGAAAAAGGTGATTTTCAGCGACGAAACCCAGGTTGTGATTGACCAGAATAAGCGAGTTTACATCTGGAGAAGACCCGACGAAGTATGGCGACCCGAGTGTCTTGGCGTCCGTGGAAACGGAAAGTACTCGGCGATGTTTTGGGGGTGTATTACTCACGAAGGAATCGGAACATTTACAAAGGTAGATGGGAATATTAATTCCCAAAAATACATTAACATTTTGGATACAAATTTATGGCCAGTTATTTTGCGCCATTTCCCGAATGGTGAGTATTTATTTCAGGATGATAATGCACCGGTCCACTCCTCTAACGCCACAAAATCATGGAAAACTGAAAACGATATTAAATGTCTTATTTGGCCATCAAATCTCCAGATATCAATATAAATGAAAACGTGTGGAGAACTATAAAAATACGTCTTCAGAGACAGGTACACAATATTCATAATCGTGAAGACCTCATCTTGAAAGTAAAGGAAATATGGCGGTCCTTGCCTCAGCACTACATTCAGAGCCTGTACGCTTCAATTCCAAGGCGAATTCGACAAGTTATTAAATCTAAGGGTCATGCAACTAAATACTAGAGATGAAAGGGTAAGTGCTTAATATTTATAGATTTTTTTTTATTTTTGAATTTTGCGTTCACGTTACGTTACGTCAGCCATTTTATGACAGACTTCTGGCCAGGTACTGTAGTTAAACTAAATAAAATAAATAGAAGAAAGTAAGTGTCACATTTTGGCATATTTAAGATTTACATGAATTACCTTTATACCAGCAAAAAATGGATTTCCAGCTGTGTAAAAACATGGAACGTTTTCTCTTTTGCGTTTTGCGCCAACTTTGCAGTGCACCTTACAAGAAAACAAACAACTGATAAAATCTCCCTTTGATTGACAAAATTAAAAAAAAATTGAAAATTTAAAGGAATAATCAATCTTTTTGCAACAAATTTCATAAAATAATAAGAGATATTAAATTACGTAAATAAATTAATTTTAGTCCCTGTATTAGTGATATTCCAAATTGTTTTTAAAGTAAAATATATATTTTCATGACAATAATCACGTACGTTAGATCCAACCTTTTTCTCTGCTTTCAACATATCATGAGCAGTTAAAAATGCTGCAAAATTACTGGATTTATCAACTGTTAGGTTGACAACTTCCTGTCCATCAATATACCATATGACGTCATATAATAAATCTTCATTCGATTTCAAACTGAAGTTGCAGAGAAACGTCAAAGCGGGGTCATATCTGATAATGTTGTTAAATTCTTCCTTCTTCCATGTCATATTATGATAAGAAACGGATACATCCGATGGTGCCCAATCAATACCTGATTTGAGAAAAAAAGGGGGAGGGGAAACATGTATATCAAGAAAAAAAATCCCTTGATGAATTCGATGATAGCTTAAGCGCAGGCGAGCGCGAGTTGATATTGATTCGTTTGTAAAGAAACCATACTTACAATAATCTGTATCAACTGGAAAAATAAATAAAGAGATATTAGAAGATGTATCATAATGAAAATGGTAGAAACACGGGGTCTTGGTTTATGCGGTCTCATCCAAACGGTCTCCGCGTCCCGCAGTGGGATTCGAACCCGCGACGTAAGGATTGACTCCTTACTTCGCAACTCTAGAGCAGACGCTCTAACCACTGCGCCACGCGGGCGACTTTATTGATTTGAGGAAAAACTCGAGATTTGATGGGGTGAATGAGGAATTGTCGAGTAGTAATGTAAGATTTTACCCTTAATTGTGCACAATGGTCTCTCCAAAATTATACCCCACGAAAATTTGTGAAGTGAATTCACAGTAACATGAAATGCTACATGTACATGTGTATAGCTCCTTTCAATTAAATAACAAAGCCTTCAAAAGAACACTTACCATAAATTTCTAATTCGCAGAAAGAGAGTGATGAGCTGTTAACTTTTGCCAGGTCGTCAACAGAAAAACTGAATAAAAAATCCAGATTTGTGAAGTATACTTGTTTCGGATAAGGTATTTTTATCACGGTTGATAATGAGACAGGTATCTCTTCTTCCCCATTGACCTTATATTCTGATGAACAATTTCGACAAATGGTATATTTGAATCTTATACTTGATGTTCCTGATATATAATAAATAGAAACATAAAGATATTAAGAAAATTTACCTTATGAATTGGAGATGTAAACAATATATCCAAATACGAAAAGGCACCGGTTTGCAATAAAGATTAAAGAGACTATGCAGACCCTTTGTACGGTCACTTGGATACCTTAACTATTTCTCCATGATGCTAATTTAAAAAAATGCAAAGTTATACATGTAGTATCAACAGTAATAAGATAACCACATTATCTAAAATTTACTCCTTACCCTTATTATCGAAATAAAACCGTAGATCTTTGATGCTTTGAACAGAATCACTCGACTGTACGTCCAAGTAATACGTCTTTCCAGTCCAAAAAGAAGTGAAATCAATGCAGCTGGACTGTGCAGTAGATCCATCAAACAAACGATGGGAAGGTAAATAGTATCGAACTGGGTCAAAATAATACAGCAAAGTATATATCTGTAAAGCGCCATTTTCATTATCTAAAAAAAAAATTAGCATTTATGATTATTTCTAAATCATTTCTAGTTTCTTCTTTTAAACTGGACCAAATTCAAAAATTTTCCTGGCAGAAATTGTAACAGTAATTATTGTTCAATTGGTACAAAAAAATGTCATAGTCCCTACCCTTGGGTTCTAATATCGAGGTTACGTTGTACAAAGAAAACTTCGCAAGATGTGTATCATATGTGAATTGTATGATTGGTTTCATATCATCAAAAAGGGCATCATATGTGATTCATATGAAGCAAATCATGATTCACAAATGATCCATATATTTGAATAATATGAAAATGACTTCATATTATTTGCATATGAAAAGTTAACGGATGTTTCAAGCTATTTACATATGAGAATTATATGAAAAGTGTATCATATGTAAATCATATGAAAAAGTGTATGTGTTCTCTTTCAATATTTATGACAAGGAAATGCAACATTCTTGTACACATTTAAAAATCATGTATTTCTGCTTTAGATGAAAATTAATTACTTTCCAAGGATTTATCTTCATGGGTTGATAAATGCTTATCTTTATGCTCAGACACATAACTTTTTTGCCAAAATTATTTTCATCAAGAGAAATGACTTATGTTTCACAGTGTACATTCAAAACAAGAAGGTATACAAAGAAGTCAGTAGCATTTGTCGATACATATAAGATTTCGGCAAAATGATTACGTAATTAAACATGTCTACATGTACAAAGCCATGTACAGCTAAAATGTCTAATAAGAATGATGGTGAAGCATGAAAAACCTACAGTACAGGCAACGCGGATCCCGTATTTCCCGCGCCCCGTCGCGGTATAATCACAACGCGGTATTTGGCCAGGTGAGACAGGTAAACCGCGTTCCCTCCGCGGGAAATTCATCACCTACCTGTCCCCGCCGCGGTTAAATCATCGATCAATTGCTGACAATTAGTATCCTAAACAAACGGGAGTTATCTCCCCGAATGTAATTTGCGAATTTTCCCGGTAACCAAAAAATAACAACGCTGTATGCTTATTAATAATTAAACTAATTTCATTTATTTGGCTATGATGAATAGAAATGAAACTAAGAAAAAATATGTTTATTTTTGATTTTAAAATTATTTATCAGTATTACTGGTATTCGAATTAAAATTAAAAAGTTTTATTAAATGGTTACATTGTAATTAGTTTTTTTGTGTTATTGAGTGTCTGCACACAAGAAACAAAATTAATTCCTAGAAATATTAGTTGTTTTTTTTTTAATTCTTCATATCAAACTGTATTAATGCTGAACTGAGACTGTGTGGGTTTTCGATAAACGATTTTCAGCATTCATTTGAAAAAAAAGGCTGTACAGTTGTTTAAATTATTCTTTTCCAAAATTTAGAACACTGAATTTAATTAATTTTGCTTTATTGTATATATGTGCAAACATTATTCTTAAAGTGTCAAATTACCGGAAAGCATTCGATGGCGATAGTTTGCAGTTGCATGTAGTGGGCACGTGAACTTAAATTTTCTTTAATATCCATGCACGATATCAAGAAAAATCTTTTCTTCTTTCTTATCTCGTTGTTTATGTTTTTTCTCAAATATAGAACACTTTTCTTTAATTTATTTCGCTTTTTTATATAAATGTGCAGACATTTTTCTCAAAGTTTCAAATTACCGGAAAGTATTCGATGGCGAGAGTTAACTTTGGTGTTACTTGTACTGGGCACGTGAACATTATACAAGATATCAAAAGAAAATATGTATTATTAATCTTCATAATTACATGTATTTGTATTGTAAACAATGTCTTTCTTTTGAATTCTAATATTTTTCCGTTGCATTTTCCATGTTCAATAAAATAAGATGTGCAGGTTTGGTGATAAACTTCACAGAAAAAATTATATTAAGGGGGGGGGGGTATAATTAAACCTAAATGTTTAATAACATTCAATGAAAAAAAAATCAAATACTTTTGTTTTCTTTGACAAATTCTGTTTCTTTATGTATTAAGTATTAGCCGCGATCACTTCCTGTGTATAGTGATTAGCAGTCCCAGAGCAGGAAACAGCATGCCCTGGGGCTGATCAGTATATAGACTTCTCAAGTCTATCAAAAAAAAAAAAAAACTAAATTAAACATGGTATATTTTAATGTAATTGCTTTTTGGTCAGATTTTGTTGAATTCTAAAATAGTCGTTTTCGTGAACAGATAAATGCACGTAGATCTTGCCGTCGCTGGTATATCAGTTCATTTGTGGATTTTGTCAAATTAATATGCGAGTTTAATGAAAACACGGGAACACTTATAGCTAAACACTCAATATTTAACTAAAGTAACAGCTTGATATGATTGTTTCCAAGATGATTATTAATTTTATTAGATCGCCAGTATTTCTTCAGGAAGTAAGATTACGCAATAGGAAGATATTGCAGGTATCTCGTTGAGGGCATAGACCAGTTACACAGACACCTGAAATCTTGAAGCATGGCAACTTGCTGATTAAAATAAGTTAATTTCTGTGCTGTGAGTTCAAATTATTTTAGGGCCAATATTAAACAGCTGATAGAAGAGTCAGCCTTTCCGACTGACGATAAGTAAATAGACATAAATCTATTAATTTTCGAAAAGAGCAGAAAATAAAACTACAGTCAAATACTAGCCATGAAATTATTGATATTCTGAATAGAATGACTTGTGGTCATTTTATTAACAATAATCTCCCCCCACCCCCACCCCCCACCCCCCCCAAAAAAAAATCGTGTCGAATCGGACATTTAGTTCAAAGTCTTACAGTGTAGCGCATAATTATAGAGCAACATATTCCTACATGTACACGTTTTTGTTTTGTTTTGTTTTGTTTTGTTTTGTTTTGTTTTGTTTTATTTGTTTAATTTTAATTGTTATTATGTATCATTCTCAATCTATCATCAATTTTCATGCTATTATTTCTTACAGACATGTACACTGTATAAAAGGCATATTTAAAACTGAAACCAATGACTGTCGCAGATGAATAAACACACCTTTATATGTAACTGCAACTGCACGGGCTAATCGTGAACAATAGATTACAGTGCACATAAAAAAGAAGCGATGTGCCATTCTTTAAATTCTAACTTAAATTCTACTTATTTAGCAATATGAAGATCATTTGTGGTGAAATTATTTATTTTATAAATCAAAATTCGATAAATTATTCGACTATATTTCATCCAATCAGGCACGAAGCAACAGAAGGGGGGGGGCAGAAGGGGCCTGCCCCCCCCCCCCCCCCACTTTTTTCTCCCAACATAACCTTTACTATAGAAAACGTCCATTGAAAAGATGATTGCCCCCCTTTTTACCACAGGGTATTGATAGCAAGGAAATATAGGGGAAAATTGTGAAAGTGAAAGGAAGTTGGCCTTAAAAAAAGTATAAAAATCACCCCCCCCCCTCCCATGAAATAATATTTTCGAGTTTAAGCAATTTTCGTTTTTTTTTTTTTTTTTTTTTTTTATGTCAACTTATTTTTAGGTAAGTAAAAAGAAATTTCTCAGGTTGCCCCCCTCCACTTTCAAAAACGATGCGACGTGCCTGATCCAATATAACAGTTAACAGACGTGTTTGAGAATTAATTAATTTTGAGAGACTATTGGTAAAAAAAAAATATTTTTTTTATTAAACAATTTAAGAATACTTAAAAATGAATATTTAAAAAATCCATTTAATGATAATTATAATATTAACGTGGTCGTAATCTTAAATGGCTACCTGCTCCTTTCGACACGATTTAAAATCAACAATACTTTACAGGTAACAACATCTAAGCTGAAGAATAACGGTAGCTGGCCCCGCCGGACACGGTCTCAGGTAGCACCGCGATCAAAACCCGCGACGGTGTAACGGGGAAAGGATTAATACACAGCGGAGGGGACGCGGTCTTATACGGGATCCGCGTTGCCTGTACTGTAGCTCCAAATGTTCCAAAGTTCTGGTCAAAGTTAAGGTGTAGTATTACTTATGCAACAATATACCTTCATCATCTGCATGCGAAGTTTATATATCTCAGTTGATTCGATACGCAAAAGTATGCTCTACGTATGAACAATTTACGAAACGAGGTAAATAATGGACAAGTTAATGAAACGAAAATATAAGCAGTCTCTTATAATGTCATCATTTTGCAAGTTCTATGGTCGATAAAATAACCTTGTCAGCAAATGCAATTATTTTTATTATTGAGTTAAATGCTGAATGACGTTTTTCCTACATGTTATTGTTAGTCTATATTTCATACACTGTAATACGACGGTTTTTCCCATTATTTCCCAATCATGAACCGGGTACGCGGCGGGTTTTTGTATTGTTTTATCGACTTTTGACCTTGAATACTTTTTTGTTAACTCCTTATGTTTCATCTGTAAAAGTAAGTCAGACTTCAAAGTCAGAAAGTCAGATTTAGTGGTACACAAAGAAGGTTCTTGCCACAAGGAGTACAACTGTGAAATATTAAAACCATAGTTCAGCCCGCTTAATAGTTATGCATGTTATGAGCTAGGTTAAAGTTGACGACAGACAGACAGAGAGACAAACAGGACAAAACAATATACCACAGAGTTAAGAAGTGTACTCGTCCAAGTTAAGGATTCGTCAAAGGTCAACATGTCTAAAAAATTATTTTTACAATAGTCCAAAACTATGTGTGGTATAAAGTCAAAACGTTTACAGTTGATTAATAGATAGAAAGTATCACTTGATAACAAATATTTTAAAAAAAATTTGAAAAAAATTGTATCATACAATGTGTATATTGAAAGAAAAATGCACCTGCTTAATACTGTCCCTTTTGTGAAAACCAACATTTTAGAAAAAATATATAATATTCATTGAAGGGCAGGTTGGATGTGAATGGTCTCTGAGAGGCTGTCATTAAAAGCATGACATGTATAAGGATAAGTCCAGCCATTTGAATATGTACTTTCACTTTCAAGACTTAACATTTGGACAAAATAAACAGGGAAAACAACTTTCCAGAGGCAATCCAAGTCCAACTTGCCCTTAAATTCATTGATAAACATATTTTGTTTCTGCAATGATGGCTTTCAGTAAGAGCATGGAATTAATCAGGTGTATTTTTTGAAACCATACGCGTCTTCAAGACGAATTTTTCTCAATTAATACTATTCCAAGTATTTTTTTATCAAGTGATACTTTCTATCTGTTAATCAATGAAAAATTTATAAACTGTAAAAGTTTTAACTTTATACCTCACATAGTTTTGAGGCTATTGTAAAAATAAATTTTTCGACATGTTGACCTCTGACGAAACCTTAATGCCACCACGCTATTTAGCTCTTGAGTTATATAATATACATTTTCAAAAATCCTATTTTCATCCCCTTGTCACCCACGTAGTTTCAGCATCTGCTCTAGACCTCACGGGTACGAACTACTATAGGATATGGAAACCGCATGCTCCAAAGACAATATTAATGATATATTGTACTAAGTATATTTCTTTGAATATTTTATTTGTTTCCAATTCAGCTTATAAACCGAGTTTTGATTGTTTACATGTACAAAGTCGGGTGTTATTTTTCGAACACGCGACTTGAGGCGAAATTAAAATAAAATGGACGTCATAATGCAAACTTTCTCTAAATTGAAAAGCAAATAACATGACGCCAAGATGCACTGTACAAAGTACATATTGTTATGCCCCTACTTATCAGTCCAAATATATTTTCTTATTTTAAAGGCAGATATTTTAAGCACCGCCTTCCAAAATACCTGGTCTGGGTAGCCCTGTCAATCAAGTGTGTGAAGGTCCATCATTGGATGCTGGAACTTGATTGACATTTACTTAATGGTCCCTGTGTATACCCTGTCCACCTTGTTTGGGACTCGTGGTCACCTTCTAATTAACTTTTGATCCTTTGATGTTAATTGAACATGCTGTACAGAAACTGTATTACTATGAAAATTTTTAGACTGATTACATATGAATGAAACATGTGTGAAGTACGTAATGAAAGTTAAAATAATGTTTCTAATAATGGGTCAGTAATATTTTCCTTTTTTTATTCAGATATTTTAAGAATTTACAAGCAATATTTTTAGCATGTTTCATGGTGACAAAACCTTATTAAGTTTACATGTAGGATAAATTTAGATTTGTTTTTCGTGATATGTATATATAGTTAACACTGTTCTAAATCTTTTTTCATTCAATTAATAGATGAGATCCTGGGGATGAATGAATTAGGTTTAATTTGGTTGTAACAGGAGTTGTTTTTTTTTTAATTATTATTAACACATACATTAACATCTAAAACAATCTTTGTTTTAATATTTGAATTAATAGTATTTATATAATGATATAATAACAATTTTTCAAATGGGTAGGGGTGATTTCAAACAGTCAAAAAGAAATAAATATGAAAATTATTGAAAATCCTTTTTACTACTAATTTTTAAATTGTCTTAAAATCCCCAACACAGGTAAAGTTTGACATCTGGGTATTGCACTGTGTATTAAATCACTTCCTGTGTATAGGGATTAGGAGATAGATGACCAAAGGTAGACTGCTAGACCCCCAAGGCATTTACACCTGTACGAAATACGCCCCTCCCTCACCTGGAATTTACCACCCGGTAAAAAATGTCTGCCTCTAAAGAGTCCAATTGTTTGTCCCTGCTGTCGGTCCATGAACTGTTTACATATACTGTTAAAAAGACTGTTGACCGCTGACGTCATATATCACAAAAATCGTGGCCTAAGGCCTTGGGCAACAGCTTACACTCAGGTCCAACATGTCGACTGTTTCCCTCTACCCTAATCAACATACGTATACGGATATAAATTCTTACCGATAAGCTGATACACAGTTGATTGAACTTACACATGTCTGTTCACAAATTCATTATCCAGGTTCAATCAAAGTTGAATGGAAACTTACCCCGGGTGAAAAGTCATTTACCAAAGTCATATGATTAAGTCAGCGTAAAATCGGAACTAACACGATTTGCTTTTCATTAAAGAGTGTATCTTTACGTTGAACTCAATTAAGGTAAAGATCCATACCATCCTATAGAAATAACAGACCTACAGATTTTGTTGAAACTTTTCAGAATCTTTACTGAGTATTTGTCCTTTCAAGATCAGGGTAAATTTTGGGGTCAACCGGGCCTCCTTTTGAAAGGATTGTTACTAAAAATAGACATTATCTCGTGAAATTACGGAAATGCAGTAATTAAGATATTTATGCTAGCTTTCTAAAATTAAAAGCAAAAGAATTTTTTTAACATATGAATTATAGAGAAAATATGCTTGTTTAACGGCTTAATTATTTTTTTAAATCTGCTCATCCACCTAATATTACTTTCTAGGGCGAATTAAACATATTTAGCTCAAAATTATAAAGTTCATTCCTAGTAAAAATTAAGTGCTGCTTGATATTCTAACTACAGATTTCTTTTTAAAATTAACGTGTTATTTTCCAATGTTCTCTCCCTTATATGACATAAAAATTAAGTGGTGCACCGGGCATCAAACAAAAAAAATATCACATTTTTTTTTTACCAAATTTGCAGAGAAATGATAATTTGAAATCTTTTAAACATCTATACTTTTAGGATTTGGGTGTAAAAATCGCTTTAAATATTTAAAACTATCGGTAATAGAACAGTAATAAATAAGGTTTAAATCATAAGTTGAATATTTAATGCATAGACGGCCAAAAATTTGTTTTTGCGATTCACAAGCATAATAGTAATCGGGTTCAATCTTCGGAATATTCTATAAACCGTTCATGCGCATGTGTGACGTTATGACGGAAGTGAAAGAAGAAAATACTTTCAGTTTCAACATTGGTCGTTTGGATGCGATTTATTTGATTAAAAATTTAGAGAAGTGGCACGTTTTACTACTTTTTGTGTCTATGTAATACATTTTTCGCTATTCATAGATACAAATAAGTGGTTTGATTGCCACATCTTATTAACGTCTGGTTTCTGATCTCAGTAAATGCTCGGGCCTGTCTTAGTAAGGTGCAACGTTGTTTATTATGTTTTTATCCATATACCATATAAAAGTAGATAAAATTAATGTACGCGGAGATGAATATGTTCAGTAATTCCACTTTGTAATGTTTGTTTGTTTA
>NW_026930254.1:0-40376 GCF_032062105.1 Saccostrea cuccullata
CCAACTCAGGGAAAAATTATTTGGTCCGTATTTATAGGTGAGAAAAAAATTCCTAAAATTTTAAACATATTCGTTGACGGAAAAAAATTAGCCGGGCCATTTCTAGGCAGTAGATGGGAGGAGAGAGGGCAACCGAATATTTTAATAACAAATTGTCTTATAAGGCTAGTACATGTTCCATAACATACTGAGTAATGCAATTTTTTTGAATCTTTGGTACTATTTAGAAAAACAAACATAGGAATTTTTTTTTTTTTTGGGGGGGGGGGGGTAGCCTCTCTTTTTTTGGCGTGATAGACATAGCATATGCAATGGACTTTTCTTTGCAAACATTGTGCTTGCTTCTAAATTTCAAAGAAACAACTCAATATATTTTATCAAGCTTCGTATGTTCAATGAGCGAGAGCTTACAATGTTGTCAACATAATGAGACATGATGCGTTTTTATGTCCAAACATTACTCCATACAATGTGTGGTTCATTGCAAACAATCTAGCTATTTATGTGAGGTGCCTGAAGGAAATCCTATAACCGCCTATTTTTTCTATCTAACTGCTAAACAAAATAGACACATGTACCAACTTTTCGAATGTAAGACATGTAATTACAATTTGTTTTTCATGCACCGCATATTGTTTAACATTTTCAAATTAAATGCTAAGCATCCTCCTTGCAGTGCCCCATTTGAAAATAACTTCTATCGCCACAGAAAAAAGACCCACCGTAATCAAATATGTTTAGGACATGTTTTATCTTTTTTCTTGAGTTTTAAAGAAACCAACAAATCATCAAGACTTGTTCCATAAAAAATTAAATATAATCATGGTAATAAACGCATCTATCCACAGCAGATATATGCACATGCCAACCACGTGCTCAGTGGAATTATATTATCGAGGAAACTCTAGCTGTACACAGAACAGTTTTTCCCGATTTGCTGGAGTGGGGTTAAAATCGCTTTTTTTTCATTAATCAGACGATGCAATGCAACAAATAAAAGTAGTAGGTAATGAAACCTAATGATTATTACTTAGTAATTTCTTGTCTTGATGTTATTATGGTCGCATTTATTCTAAAACCAATGCTATTCGAACTCTGTGTGACAGAGGAATGGCGGACGAAATAAACACATGGCCTCAGGAAGACACCCATATGAAAAATCAAATTTTCAAGAATTATGGAAAATGACAAGAAAAAAACGAAACAAATGGTTGTAGCCATATTATCAATGAATAAAACTAACACTATATTCAATGCATTTTTCATCTCGTGAATGCTGTAGCTGCGCAGTTCTAACATGATTTATTGCCTCCTAATTAAAACAAAATAAACTTAATTATTAACTGATTTTGGTCTCTAACAGTAGGTAATTAGTGCATTAGCACTTAGAGTAACTTTGGGCTAGTTTAGTAGAGTATTAAGCGCATTCTTGGTATTTCTTATTTTACACCAGACTAGATCCAATATGGCTTGTACATCCCCCTTAAACATGATGAATTTATTTACATTTATTAAAAGTTAACAAATTAAAACAATATACAAAATAATGCACTCTGAACTTGAAAACTAGAATGCTATAGGAAGCTCTGACTAAAACGTAAAGACATTCATTCAAAACAGGAATATTTTATTAGCAATTGCTCTGACCTTATGAATATATTTTTAATAAACTACCCATATTTTATAAAAATGCATTATAAGTCTACAGGCCCCGTAAGGATCCGGGTTAGAATAGGTCCTCAGTAACCCCTTGCTTGTCGTAAAAGGCGACTAAATGGGGCGGTCCTTCGAATGAGACCGAATAAACCGAGGCCCCGTGTCACAGCAGTTGTGGCACGATAAAGATCCCTACCTGCTCAAAGACCCTGAGTGCCGAGCATAGGCCTAAATTTGCAGCCCTTCACCGGCAATGGTGACGTCTCCATATCAGTGAAATATTCTGGAGAGGGACGTTCAACAGTATACATTTATTATTAGTCTACAGTGAATTTAGTTCACACTTTCAACCAGAGAGCAAAGATGAAACTTTGAAATTTCTAATTTTTGGAAAGAAACATATACACATTTCGAGGACAAAGCCTATATATAGAGTCTTTTATTAAATATGGTTTACAAACTATTGTAGATATTTGGTATAACAATACTCAGACTTTTAAGACTAATGCTTAGATATTCTTAACAAGAAATTGATGCATATTGAAAACACATTGAAAAGAATTTGGGGCTCAATTTATGAAGTAAGGTTAAAAGAGTTCAAGAATTTTAATGGAAATGTTTGTATAACATCTTTTACACTGAAGAAAAATTAAGCAAAATGGGTTTATCAAATGGTAAATGTTTTTTCTGTAAATCAAATATTTAGAGCCAGAAACATCTATTTTATGAATGTAAACATGTCAAACCACTTTTAGAGTTGGTACAAAATACAATGTTAAAAATTCCTGTTGTGAATCCTATTAAAATTGATGTATGTATCGTTTTATTGGGATTCACTGTAGAACCCCAAAAAAGTTCGAATTTGTATTAACACCTCGTATATATACAAGTGGTCAATGTGGAAATCAAGAAACATCATCAAATATGAAAATAGAAATATTACTACTTTAATTTTCATGAATGAATTCAAGAAAAAAATGAAATTAATCTTTCAACTCTTAAGAAATGACAAGAGCAACTTCAACAGAAATTTTAAATTAACGTTAGATATGCTTACAGACTTCGGTTAACTGTTACCTGATTTCCTCACTACAGACTTAAATAAAATAACATGATTTTTTTCAGTTGTACAATTTATTGTCACATTCTCACCAAAACTGAATCCATATTTATAAAAACATATATTATTAGATTTTTATGTATAAGATGTAAATTTATGTTCTCTTTGTATTAAACAATAAAGCACCCTGCGTGGTGCTGTAGGGCTTATGTATTGTTATAAAGGGAGCTTAGTCAGTGCCCCATCCCTGGTAGCTACCCCACATATCAGTTGTTGATTGTTATAAGTCTGGTAAATAAATGTTGAAAAAAATCCACATTTTAATAAAAGGGAATTTAATGCTTTAAAACGTGAGCAATTACTATCAAACGCGTGTAGTATAAAAGATAAAATTAATCTACACATCAGACCTTCGCTCTACACATCAGACCTTTGCAATTGGATCGAGTAAAAAATTCAGGACATTTTTTTTAATTGGTTTCAGAATATCTTGAGAAGTATACAGTATTACGAAATGAACGTTAGTAGTAATGAGGATTGTTTATATATGAATATATTAAAAAAGAAAGTTAAATTGTAAAGCATTTGATTTTAAAGAATTTTATTGATGAAAGTAGGTACCCTATGAAAAGAGTTCTGTGCCTTTCTTTACTTTTAAAAGAACTCCATTAAGCTCACCTCAACTAAGTTGGGGGAGCTTATGTAAAACTCTTGGGGTCTGTGGCTTCGGGTGCTGAATTTGACCTACGCTTTCTGGTTGAGTGAACGAGTTAAATTTATTGGTGCATGTTTCAATTCCAAGTAACTATGAGCCCTATAATGACCAAACTTTTATGGATTATGCAAGGATAAACACTTATGTACTTGCTACAGATGCTCAATTGGGCGTACATTTTCCACATAATGGACCCTGCAGGTAAAGGTAATGGGTGCAGGTCTATCACCAAGAAACTATGAGGCCTATATCAACCACATTTGCACAAATGATGCATCACGGGATGAAGGGATGAAAACTCTCAAACATGCTTCAGATGCTGGGTTTGAAATACATTTTCTTGACGGATGACTAGTTTGAAGTTTTTGGATAGGTTTATTCCATAGTAACTGAACGCCCTATCAGATCAAAATTGTGTAAATTTAGGATGGACACTTTTTCGAATGTTGGTTAATTGTGTGACTTAGCCTTAGGTTCAGTAAGCAGCCGAACTGATAAGACGTGTTTTTGATTGCTCCTGATTACCTGTGCCTAATTGCTATGAGTGATAATACTATGGGTACTATGGCTAAATACCTGACTAAATCTTAAAATAATTATGGATCAAAGTATTAACTCAAGCTTGTTTACATCTTTTTCTGGACTCTCTCAAACATTTAGTGAAGCTGGAATTATTACACCTAATGGAGTGAGTATACCAAGTTTTTTGAATGTGACTTTTAACAAATACAGCATAACTGTATCATTTCAACAAGACAAATATGCCACTATTTTGACCTATTTGGAAGAAGAACTTAATGCAATTAAAGAAGTAGGGAAGAATGGTCAGATTTTCAAGTCTGAGTGTAACACTGTGACAGTCACACTCTATTCTGGCACCAGCGTCCTGCACATTCAAGGATCGTCGGCAAAGTCGTGGCTGGACAAATTTCTTCATGACATCAAAAAGTCTAACAGCATAAGTAGTATGTTGGGACAATCTATTCCACAAATGTCATCAACGCCTGTGAAAAATGATTCTAGATCTCTTCTGACAGCCAGTACTGACAGCTTTCAAAATTGTACACAATGTGCAGGTACAATACAAGCCCTACAATCGGCTGTCCGTGAGTTATCACATGAAATACAGGAATTAAAAGAGAAACTCAGATGCAAAAACAACCCTACTTTGTTGGACAAAAACACACAGACACTTTTTACGGTAGTGAAAAACAAAGAAATTGATGTGCGGGGTTTGAACTCTTTACCACAAAGTTCAGCATCTCGACACACACAGTGTGATTTTACAGCCCCTGACAAGGAAGCAAAATATACATCAGATTCGGGTACAAACACAGAACCATGTATCAACCCCACACCTGCAAGTACACCTGCAAGATCCTTGAAACAAAAGAAAACTTCTGGTGAGGCCAAACTTATTATAGGCAGCTCTATTTTACAAAGGGTGAGAACAAGGGGACTACAACAAGGTGTCCATGTGAGAACCAACAGAAGGGCCAAGCTTTCTGGAATCAAGTCAAAATTACATCAAACCGCTGTTGAAGATTACTCTCACATAATTGTCCACGCCGGTGGAAACGATGCCTCATCTCGTAGACATATAGATGCTGTTGAACATGACGCCGTAGAAATCGTCAAAAACATCAAGGATCGGTCGCCAACTACCAAAGTCTATTTCTCAGAAGTTTTACCGAGACGGGACGTAGATGTTTCATATGTGAATAACACGCTAAAATACGTTTGTGACGAGTATGGAGCTTTGTTCATTTCCAATAAGAGTGTATTCAAAGAGGTCAACAAAGTGCAATATTGGAAAGACGGAATACACCTTTCCGATAAAGGAACTTCAGCACTGCTTAAACAGATCAACAACGAAGTTCCGATTTTACGTGGCAAGGGTACACAAAGGGACAACGGAAATTCCAGCTTTAGCCAGTCCGTAACGTGTTACTTCTGTGGTGAACATGGACATACCTCACCCCACTGCAGGAACGGCCGAAAACTAGACTGCTGGAACTGCGGAGAACTAGGCCACAAGACCAAATTCTGTGTGTATTAGGTATTAGGCAAGGAATGTATAGCCGTTCACGACAATACTAAATCTACATTAAATTCAAATAGATATTCTATTCTAAGCACTGTATGTACTGAATGTAACGATTTTCAATGTTCTTGTTTAAATCAAACTAACAACTTTGTTCATAATACCTCTGTTAAATCTGAATTGCCTAGAAAACCATATGTTAAGAATAAGACTCTCTTGGACAAAGTAAGAACTTCTCTCAATGATGAGAGCTCAATTATGCAATCTACTAACATTACTCCTATTATGATAAACTCATCCAAATCTGTTTCACAAACAAAAAATCAAGTTCTTAAAACCAATAACCAAATTCATACTTCACAAATACAAAAAGATTCAGGATTTGGATTGATTAAGAAAGGTTTACGTTTCGGAAATTTAAATATTTGTCATATTATTCCTACAATGGATGAAATTAAACTGTTGCTTCAAAATCGGCAATCTTTAGATATATTGGGATTTTGTGAAACTTTTTTGAGTGAGCAAGTAGGAAATTCAGAACTGTTTATTGATGGGTTTGTTTTTGAAAGAAAGGATCGTACATTAAGGGCAGGTGGTGGAATTCTTATTTATATTGCTAGTGATATAACATATAAACGTAAAACTGATTTTGAGATCAGTAATATTGAGACAATCTGGCTAGAGATAAATCTGAAAAATTCAAAACCTATATTTTATTGCTCTGCTTATCGTCCACCATCTGCCCCCTCCTGCTGGGCGGAGGACCTAGCAAGGGAGGTGAACCGTGCCTCCTGCTGTGACGATACTGAAATAATTTTATCAGGTGATTTCAATATTGATCTAATGAAAGACCCCCCACAATACTGGACATCTGCTTTAGAGGAGTTTGGACTTTCACAAATGGTTACTGTTCCTACTAGAATAACAAGCACATCAAGTATCTTAATTGATCATTTTTATACAACGAAACCAGAAAACATATGCGAAACAAATGTGCCCCCTATTGCTATATCTGACCACTACCCCGTATGTTTGACACGGAAAACTAACTGTATACAGCGTAGAGGAAAACATACTGAAATCCAATATCGAGATTTTAAACAATTCAATGAAAATGAGTTTCTTAAAGATTTAGAAAATGCTAATTTTAACTCTCTTCTCGAACTGAAAGACACAAACGATTACATGAATAAATTTTATGAATTATTTAATGATGTTCTTAACAAGCATGCCAAAGTAAAAACTAAAAGAGTCAAGACTGAAATTCGACCTAAATGGCTTACACAGGAAATAAATGATGCTAGACATTTACGTGATACATACTATCTACAAAGAAATTCAGAAAATTACAAATTTTGGAGAAATAAAGTCACACAATTAATAGATCAAGCCAAATCGAAGTATTACAAATCAGCAGTTGAAGAAAGTTCAAGTCCTAAAGAAATGTGGAGTTATTTAAACCATTTGGCATCTGATTCAAAAAATCTTACACCTACCCGTAGAACACAAAATGGTTCGGATTTTGAAGATTTACAGGATATTGTTGATATTTTTAACAAACACTTTACTAGAATATCCTGTTATTTATTAGCAGATATGTCAGTAAAAAGTCTTGATTCAGAATTATTAAGTACAGCTCCGTGTAAAAATCATGCAGAGGGTGATTCATGGGGGGTTTCAGAATTCCTTCAAACTTTGCATGTTGGTAGAGTATGTTAAGATACTCCAAAAAAATTATAATTTTTTTTTAATTCTGCCATTGGTATCCATGGCAACCGATAAACTGTTTTGGGTAAAAAATGGCTGAAATTTCCTCTAAAAACAGGCAAAAATACCAATAATGAAGATTAAATGAAAAGAAAACTAAACAATAAAACAAATTTATGTTTATTTCTTATTAATATACAGCATAAGTAATTACTATCCATATCTAGTCAAAATATTTTTATGACCAGTAATGTGTTCTAATTTTAAGCTAAAAAGGGGAGATAATCCATATTGGCAAAAAATGTAAAATATCCATTTTTTATGATTGTTATCTATCAAAAATTTATAAAAACCCCACAGCCAAACTAAAAAGCCATGCTAGTTTCATAGAGACTATAGTCTAAAGTCAATAAAATTATTAAAACATTTTTGTGCAAATGATTATTATTTTCCCAAAACAACTGATGAATTTTGTACTAAAATGGTAATTTCTCTTTTTTTGTCACAGTCCAATATATGCCATATATGTTTGCATGTAAAAAATAAATAGCATTTCAAAACCATTTTTTTTTATATTTCCATTTTCAAATACAATTAAATTATTTACTTTTCATAATTAATCCAAATATTACCACGTCCAGTAATAGTTTTTAATTTTAAGCTGAAAAGGGGAGATAATCCATGTCGAGAAACACTGAAATTTTCAATTTTAAAAGGATTTACAGCTAAATTCAGCTATATGATAAAACATAGGTAATCAGAGATTACAGAGCTCACCTCAACGTGTGTTGTCTTTAAGTAAGGCAAATTAAGTCACACAATTAACCAACAAAAAGTATACATCCAAAAATGCAAAATTTATGCAATTTTGATACTTTGGAATAGACCTATATAAAAACTAAAAAAACAGTTCTTCATCATGAAAATGTAATTAAAATCCAGCATCTGAAGAAAGATTGAGAGTTTTCATCCCTTGATGCATCATTTGTGCAACTGGTTTATATAAGCCTTAGTTTCTTGGTGATAGACTTGCACCCATAACTTTTACGAGGTCTTTTATCTGGAAAATGTATGTCGAATTCAGCATCTGAAGCAAGTCCATTAGTGTGCATCCTATGATGAATCATCCATGCAAGTTTGGTCAACATAGGGCTTAAAGTTACTTGCAAATGAAACCTGTATAAAAAAATTAACCTTTCCACTAATCCAGAAAATGTAGGTCAGATTCAGCATCCGAAGCCAGCCTAGTAGAATGCACCCTTAGATGTACCATCCATGCAAGTTTGGTCATTATAGGGCTCAAAGTTACTTGGAAATGAATCCTGCACCATAAACTTTAACCTGTTTACTCGTCCAGAAAATGTAGGTCAGATTCAGCATCCGAAGCAAGTCAAGTACAATACATCCTAAGATGTACCATCCATGCAAGTTTGGTCATTATAGGGCTCATAGTACACTGTACCTTGAAAATGAAACCTTCACCAAAAACTTTAATCTGTTCACTCAACCGGAAAATGTAGGTCAGATTCAGCATCCGAAGCAAGGCTGGTAGTATGCATCCTAAGATGTATCATCCATGTAAGTTTGGTCATTATATGTCTTATAGTACCTTGGAAATGAAACCTGCACCAAAAACTTCAACCTGTTCACTCAACCGGAAAATGTAGGTCAGATTCAGCATCCGAAGCAAGTCTAGTAGAATACATCCTAAGATGTACCATCCATGCAAGTTTGGTCATTATAGGGCTCAAAATATCTTCGAAATGAAACCTTCACCAAAAACTTTAACCTGTTCACTCAACCGTAAAATGTAGGTCAGATTCAGCATCCGAAGCAAGGCTGGTAGTATGCATCCTAAGATGTATCATCCATGTAAGTTTGGTCATTATATGTCTAATAGTAACTTGGAAATGAAACCTGCACCAAAAACTTTAACCTGTTCACTCAACCGGAAAATGTAGGTCAGATTCAGCATCCGAAGCAAGTCTAGTAGAATACATCCTAAGATGTACCATCCATGCAAGTTTGGTCATTATAGGGCTCAAAGTATCTTCGAAATGAAACCTTCACCAAAAACTTTAACCTGTTCACTCAACCGGAAAATGTAGGTCAGATTCAGCATCCGAAGCAAGGCTGGTAGTATGCATCGTAAGGGCTTATAGTTACTCGGAAATGAGACCTACACCAAAAACTGCACCAAAAATGTTAACCTGCACCAAAAACATTAAGCTGGTCATTCCTTTGCTGAAATTGCAGCATCTGAAACTTTGACTGGTACAATGAAACACACTAGCAACATCTTCCATGCATGTCTAATTAATATAGGACATAGATGTACTTAAAAAGAAAACTGCTCCAAAAAACTTAACCTTAACCGGGACGCCGACGCCGACACCGACGCCGACGCAGAGGGTATCACATAAGCTCCCCCCTACTTCGTTGAGGTGAGCTAAAAATTTAAAGAAAAAATACACTACAGCTAAACAGAAAGGCAGTGTTTATTTCCTAGACACCATACCTTATGGAAAATAAAATATTAAAAACATTTTTGTGCAATTGATTATTTTTTTCCAAAAGCCATTGAAGAGTTTTATACAAAAAATGGGAAATTTATTTTTTCATCACGGTCAAATAAAGGTCAAGTATATATTAAATATGCATGTTAAATAATAAATAGCATTTCAAAACAATTTCTTTATAGTTCCAAATCCAAATACAACACAATTATTTATTTTCAATAATCAAATTATATCTATATCTACAGTATTATTTCTAATTTCAAGCTGAAAGGGGGAAATAATTCATGTTGACAAAAAACAACAAAATATCATTTTTTGAGGATTTCTGTTATCAAGAAAATAAAATATATCTATGATTTAAAAAATAGCCAAACAAAAAGGCTGAGTAGTTTTTTTTTATTTATTTATTTATTTATTTATTTATTTTTTTTTTTAATTCATAGAATTTATTTTTTGCTTTCACATTTACAGACTGTGTACAATAGATTTGTTTACATTCAATACATACATATACTATATAATTTTTCTTCCATATAATTTATATTATATACCTTATACAAATTCTCTTTGGTAAATGCTAAATACAAATTCATTTCATAAAGCTGCATAGGATATATGACATTCATGTATATTATGAATCTTCATTGTGAAAGCTTTATATACAAAAAAGTAAACAAAGGGGAGGGGTGAGGAAAGAAAAACAAAGTTAGGTGGGGGAACAGTTTTCACTATTTTACCATATTGGTACATTTGAGTATAAATTTATAGAACATTATAGCATATCACAAATAATTTTCCAGGTCTTTTCATATTCTGAAAATTTACAATTTCTTAAAAGAATAGCCTTTTCAACCAGTATTCTATCTACAATTATTTTTTCTAGCATTACTATACTTAATTTAGGCATATTTTTAAACCTACTGGCAAAAATGAATTGTTTAATAGTAAGTATTATTATATTGTGTAATCTATACATGTTTTTATTGTTGTATTTTCCAAACAGTATATCTTTTCTATCAAAATTAATAGTAAAATGGAAGTTTTTCATAAACCACTCCTCTATATGACACCATATTCTTTTTACACAGAAACATTCAAAAAATAAATGTTCAATTGTTTCAACTTCTTGTTTACAAAATGAGCAAACAGGTGAATCAATTAGTTTAAGTTTATAAAGGTATTCATTTGTTGCAATAATCCTGTGCAGGATTTGAAATTGCATCCACTGAAATTTTGCCTCTTTTGTAACTTTAAATGGTAGTTCAAATATTTTGTTCCATTCTAACTCACCAAAAGATATTCCATTATTTTCCCATTTTTCTAATGCTTTAATTTTTTGCTTTTTCTTCTTGATGAGTATATTGTACATATCTTTACAACCACTTGTGCTTTTATAAAAAATGTAAATTGAATTTGGGATAAAAGGTCCACTTTCTTCTCTTTTTTCAATATCAATACTTTTCAATATCTTTGTAACGGCTATTTTTAAACCGGTATATTCTACAAAATTAGTTTGTACATTCAGATTATTGAGGTACTCGAGGCTTATAAATTTTCCTTCAACGTCAAACAAATCTCTTATGAAAACAAAGCCTGCATCAAAATAACTTTTCAAAAATACAGAGGAATTATTTATTTTAATTCTTGGATTAAACCATATATGTTCATGAAGAATTTGAGTATTACTTGTTTTTTGACTACCACTGCAGTCAATGATTTTTACCCAATTAAGTAAAACCTCTTTCCAAAATTTGTTGCTTATTTTATTACACATCTTAACTATAAAATCTAAACCTCTTACCCAAAGAGATTCAATTTTCATTCCTAATTCTGATTCAAAAAGTTTTAACCATTTCGTGTCTGAGTAGATTAGTCTTCGAATCCATGTTGATTTTAATGCACATAAGAAATCCATATAATCAATCATTTTCAACCCCCCATTTTTATAGTCTTGGATTATAACACTCTTCTTAACCTTATGTACTTTACTTCCCCATAAAAAGTAATAAAGGTCTTTCTCAAATTCATCAATTAATTCCTTATTGGGGTTTGGAATAGTCAATATCAAATGGTTCATCTTTGGTATAATCAGGGATTTAATCACTGTTAGTCTACCAATGGGAGTCAGTTTTCTTAATTGCCATTGTTTTATCAATCGCTTTATTTCATTTAATTTTGGGGGGTAATTCAGTTCAATCATTTCATCTAAATTAATTGAAAACTTTACACCAAGAAGATCAAAAGTAGAATTATTCCAGTCTAACTTCCATCTCGAGTGATGAAAGACTTCTTTAGAGAATTTTTTACTACCGATCCATTTTTGTTTTTGTAAAATTAATTTTCAGTCCAGATACAATTGCAAAATAACCAAGCTCTCTTAATATACCATCCATAGATTGTGGTGATCCATCAGATATAATTGAAGTATCATCGGCATATTGTGAAAGTTTATATTCCTCCCCATCAATTACAATTCCTTTTATGTCTTTATTATTTCGAATGAGAATCCCAAGAACTTCAGCACATAGTAGAAAGAGATATGGTGAAATTGGGTCCCCCTGTCTACATCCCCTTTGTGGGAACAAGTAATCAGAGGAAATTCCATTCTGTATGACACATGATTTGATTCCATTATAAAATGTTTGTATCCAATTTTTAATGGATTCCCCAAAATTAAAAAAATCTAATGTTTGGTATATAAACTTTCATGATATAGTATCAAAAGCTTTTTCAAAGTCAATTAACATTAATAAGCCTGGAATCTGTTTTTGTTCTGTGTAATTCATTAAATCATAAACTAGTCTAATATTTTCACCTATGAATCTTCCCTTCAAAAAGCCAGTTTGGTCCTTATTTATTAATTTATTCAACACAGTTTTTAATCGTTCAGCAATACAGCCTGAGGCTATTTTATAAATCACATTCAATAAACTGATTGGGCGCCAGTTCTTTAAGAATTGTTTTTGTTTTCCTGGTTTTGGTAGGCAAGTTATTAAACCTAATTTATTTGGTTCAGTAAAGTGTGATAATTCATACGAGTTGTTTATTGCTCTTGTAATGAAAGCACCTAAATCCTGCCAAAAAAATTTGAAAAATTCACAGGTGAACCCGTCTGGTCCAGGGCTTTTCTCATTTTTCATAATTTTCAAATAATTCAAAACCAGTATAAAGATTTCTTTTTCTAGTTGCAATTCTTTTTCAGTTATTTTCTTTTTCTTAAAAGTTGAATAAGAAATTGATTTTCCTCTTATTTCCATCAATAATGTATCTAGAAATAATTGATCACTTAGCATAAATTGAATTTTATCATTTTCAATAGAGTCAATGTTATTAAAATTGTAGATAGGACAGGCGTATTGTAATTTAATATTTTTAATTTTTTCTTTTATCAAATTTACATATTCTTTATCTGCTAATAATGAGTTATTTAATTTCCAAAACCCTCTTCCTTTCAAAAATTCATTTGTTTTAACACCCATTACAACTGGACAGTGATCTGAACGATAACTATTTTCAAATTTTACATAAGGGGCCAAATTTAGTAACGATTCTGATATTAGGAAATAATCAAGTCTTGCCTGTTTTATTGGATTTTTCTTTCTTCAAGTGAATCTTTTTAAATTTGGATTGTTTTCACGAAAAATATCTTTTAAATTTAGTATCTCTATCATCTTTAATACTTCCATTCTTGATTTAGGGTTATTTAGGTTTTTATAGTTCATTGAATCCAAATCCTTATCTAAAATTAAATTAAAATCACCACCTATAATCATCAAGTAATATTCTTGTATCATATTTAAAATCTTTGTATAGAAGGCTGGTGTATCCTGATTTGGTCCATATATATTCACTAACAAAAAAGGAAGATTGTCTATTACTACATCTAGAATAAGATAATTGCCATTGTCATCTTTATATTCATTAATCAATGTCAAGTCACAGTTATTATTGATAAGTGTAGCAACTCCCCGTGAGTTTGATTTGTATGAACTAAAAAAAGCCTTATATCCCCATAATGCTTTTATCATGCTTTCATCTTTTGTGACAAAGTGTGTGTCTTGAAGGAAATAAACATTTAATTTTTTTTCTTTTAAAATTTTAAAGACATCCCTCCTTTTATTCATGTCCCCTAAACCTTGGCAATTTAATGTAAGTATTTTTAGGAAATTTTCACATGGATAGCCATTTATTCCACAGCAAATGCATAAAAAAGTTTACTGTTCCCCAACAGCATGAAAAAAAGAGTTGATAAAAAAAGTAAAAATCTATATACACTACAGAAAAGTAGTTTTTAAGCTCAGACACACCTGCTGTCATTTTGAAAATGTGCAAAACTAGACCCAAAAAACCTAACTTTAAGTTTATATTTGAAATGAAAATGTTAAAAATATAGAAAATTAATTTCAGTTGAGAGGAACTCTATATACTCAATTTCTTTCCTATTCAGTTCCTTTTTTCTAATTACAATTTGTTGTAGTTACCATGTTTGTTTTTTTTTTTCTATTAAAGAAATATATCTGAAATGTAATTACAACAAAAATTTATCCATATCAAAATGTCGCACTTTTCACTGTATTAAAATTGAAATTATGCACACAGACTCCTCTCTGAGTTGAGTGATAGAATAGAAATTGATCAAAAACTTACAAGTTTACATGCTGTACGATATCTATACCGGAAATTGAGTCTTTGAAAAAACACAAAAATAGTGACGTATACACTTGCAAATTCCGGAAAGTATCAAAACCTAAACATAATTTATAATTTATCCAGATATCATGTGCAGCATGAATATAGTCATATCGAAAACCACTAAACCACTAGAATAAATATTTTAGTTTATGCAGAATTACCGTAATAGTCAAATTCGATGAAAGTGCACAAATACTAACTAATTGAAAAAGTTATTTTCTGTAAGTTTGTATTTTTAGCTAGTGACTTTTCATAATTTACATTTTGAAGCGTCAGACGGGAACCGGCATATTTCTCGCCGCACTCATCCCAACCTCTGTGATGTGCGTGAAGCGTCTTGAACCGATCTTACTACCACACCACCGCGAAACGACCACTAATGCGTTATTTATGTCATTATCAGCCAGTGTCTTTAGTAGCATTCTCCCAGCTCCGTGCTCGCCGTCATCTTCCGATCCCTCGTGTATCGTGCCGTCGTTACTGGTGAACCGAAACGCATAAATGTTATGACTTGCACTGGTAGTGTTATCTGTCCGCATAACTTCCACAAGCGATCGTCTCACCTGTTTATAGGAATCTACTGGCGTTGCGTGGGCAGCAAACCGGTTTCCATTGTCTTCTGTTGTCTTCCCCGTACTGATCGCGATCTTTACCTCTTCTCCACTGATGATCTCATCGGCCATTGGTCTGCTACCAATTTTTTCCCTGTACACCGTCTTGCTCTGCGTGAAAATGAGCTTCTGACCTTTTAGCACCGTTTCTATGTTACGGTCCGCATATTTCTTTTGGACATCATATAAATGCTTCCTTTTTTCACGGACTTCTTCAGGTTGGTGTTGAGACACTCTTATTGGGGACTTCTTATCCTTGAGAATTTTAATGTGTCTCATCACAATGTCCTTATGTGATTTATTTACAAACTGGACACAGACTGGCCGAGGATATTTCCTATGTTTGTCGTATTCCCCCATTCGGAACACTTTATATATCTGTAGGCTATCAACAGTCTCTGCCGGTATCTCCATCTCTACTGCAAACACGTTACTAATGATCTTCACAAGGTTTTCAGGATTTTTTATTTCGGGCGCCTTTTCGTCTACTCCACTCACAATGATATTGTCTTCAATTGCTCTAGATCTTAGTTCTAGAATCTGTTCACTTTGAGTCTTTACACAATACTCCAGTCGAACTATGTAATCTTTCATTCGGCTAAGTTCTCTTTCCATCTTCTTCTGTTTTTCCTGCAGTTCAGTGGTTATATATATCGTATCGTTCGCCTGTTCTTGTACGTTTTCTAATCTCTCCTGAATGCCATGTTTTCCTCTAATGTCCTTGGTAACTTCGTCTAGATGGCGACCTTGTCCATCAATCCTTAGTAGAAGGTTTGCAAGAGTATTTTGTATATTAGTTATACCGTGCATGACATCTCTCATCTGAAAGTTTTCACATTCCTTTGAAATTTCTTCATCACTAGTACTGGTGTTAATGGTGTTAGTGTCCATATCATCGAGCGCTCTCTTTTTAGACTGGGTCAATTGACTAGCCATATTTCACAATGTAACAGTGGAACGTATGAGTATCGCTCACTAGTGTTCACAAACAGATATGTTTACAAATTTTGTTTACCTTCTCGTTCCTCGCTTCTATTGCATTTTTTTGGTTAAAACACACTTCAACACACTTTAAAACATCTTTGAATATCAGCAATGCATTTTCAAGATCTAAAATTAATTAAATTCGAGGTTTTTGGACTACACTTTGCTCTCGATAAAAACTTACGTCTACATGTCGAGCATGCGCACTCCTCCTTTCTGAGTAGGCTGAGTAGTTTTCATAGATACCATACCCTATGGAAAATTAAAAAAAGCATGTGCACAAATATCATTGTGATTAATAATTTCAACAAAAAAGAAGTAGCATCATCTTTTGTCAGAGTCCAATAAATATACCATGTACATACGCCAGTACATGTTTACATGTAAGAATATCAGTTTACATTTTAAAATAAATTCCTTTACATTTCCAAATTCAAATACAACACAAATTATTTTTTTCATTAATGAACAGTAAAATGTAAAAAAACATTTGAAAATATTAATCATATTAATATTGATTACTAGATACATTTATCATATAATCATTGTATATGTAAACACAATTTTTAAAGTTTTACATCTTTGTAAGGTGCAGTCATGCCACTCAGAATATCACTAATCTCCCCTGCTTCTCTTCTGTAGTAAGTGACTGTCCTTTGTTTATTAGCCTCTTCTAAAAGCACTTAAGATCCTTTGGAAAAGAATTGCTGCCTGATTAACATTATCCAAAGTACCGTCATGGAATCCACGGAACTCTAATCTCTGCTTTTTAACAGCTTTAAATATCTGATTTTCCATTATTCCTAAAATAATAATTATAATATGCTGTACATGTACATGAACTTATCATTCATCAATTTAGAATTCTTTAGTTTATACTACATTATTATTAAGGTACTAAATGGTTATTTTGATTTTATAAATTACTTTACATGGAATATCAAGTTTATATAATGCAGTAATTTCATTAAAAATCTAAAATAGTTGCATGATATTCTCCCACCTTTGGAGTCTTATTAGTTGGTGGTGTTCAATGATGTTTCCTTGCTGTCTGTAATAAATAGTGTAACCTTTTCCTTCAAAACCATTATGCAGCACATCGCATACATTCTGTGAAAATAAAGTGGAGTTTAATTCATCTAAAAAACAATAATACTAATTTATGAAATACAGTAAAACAAAGTTATAACAAAGTCACTGGGAGCTATGAAATTACTTTGCTATATCAATTACTCGTTATATCCATATAAGGAATTTGTTAAATTTATATAGCTGGGGATCTAAAATAACTTCGCTATATCCATGAATTTGCTATATCTGTCTTCGTAGTAAACGAGTTTTGCTGTATGTGAAATATCTTTTCTACTAGTGTATTTTTCATCATTTGCAATATGCCTCCAGTTTTAATCTTAGTACAATTTATTGAATTTAAAAAGAATCTACACTACTTGAGGCTTCTTACAATGACTTCCATATCAGTACAATATTAATCATGGCTTTGCTGTTCTGGGGAAGATTCTCCCCTATATATTGCAATGTGAAACTTTGATCCCCATTGAGGCCCCATCCTACCCAAAGGGGGTTTAACTTTACACTACATCACCAGAGAATGCTTCCCTATCATCATCTTCATGTTCTTGAGAAGATTTTAAAAGATTGTTACTTAAACCATTGCAAGTTTTCTATCTATATTTTAAGATCCATGTGCACCTTGGTTTTGAATCCCAATGAGAAAAGCCCTTTATTTTTCATTCAAAAGTCATGACCAAGGTCAAGTTTTTGAAAAGTTTTTCATTTTCAGTTGGGTGTCAAATCTGTAATCTGTTATAAATCTGTTTGCCTGTGACAAAATTTGTGCATCTCAGGCAGTTGAGCAACAGTTTTTTTCAAACACTGCCTTGACCATACCATCATACTTATTCATGCCTCATCGCACATAGGGGAGTGCACAGTAACTTAAACAGGTCTAAATGACAAGATTATCTGATGACACATCAGCTTAAATTTGCATGTAAATTGGCTCTCAGTTTTCTTTACGTAGTTTTAGACAGCAGCACCAGGTGCACAATTATCATTTAACCCCTCAATCAAATATCAAAAGTAAGACATACAAACGTCACAAGGTTTGTACGGTACGTATTGGAAGCAACTACAGTGGTACCTCATTTATCCGGACGCTTTGGTTCCTAGTCAAATTTCCAAATATGTGAAGTGTCCTGATACCTGAATTACCAGTTAAATAAGACAAAATAATGTTAAAAATTTTCGTTCCGATGAAAAATCATCCGAATATTGAAGCATTCGGATATATTGCATCCAGATATCTGAAGGTTCACTGTATTTATCATCTAAAACTACAATTTTAAATGCGAGCATCGAGCAGTGTCTTTGGAAACTAATCTTTCAATTTTGCCTGTATAAAGTAAAAAAGAAACTCTGTTGTTTTTGGTGATGAAGTAAATAAAGTATGCAGTAAATCGACGAAAACCGTGTGTCGCTTCTGATTTGTATTAACAAATAGTAGACTGTCATGCTTGGGGACTCATTCAGTTAATTGTAGAATGCTAGAGTAGAGACAAAAACATTGTGCTGAAAATTACCTTTCATTAACGGTAGTGTACCCGAGCTCTTAAGAAAATGGAAATTCGTCTTTTGCTTAAAAGTATTCAACAGCTGCAATACTACAAGTATCTATGATTTTTCCTTTTTATTAAAGACTCATAATACATTGTCATATAGGACTTGTAAAATACTTTTGACTGCATATAAAAAGCTTTACCAAGCTATTTTGAATAGATTAATAGCGAGTGCAGCAAGGGTCGCAAAGCGATGCACGAAACTGCGAGCTCTGATGAAAACGTCTGGGCAAAGAGAAAATTCACACTACTGCACATTCATTCCTAAGAATTTTTTACCGCAGTAATTTAGACCCACAATGCATCGATTCATACACAAACTCTAAAGCAACATTCTCACTAGAATAACAACAAAAGTTAAACGAATAATAAACTTGTCTTGATTTAATGATTTTATCTGTTTATTGCAGAAAGATATTCATAAACTGATTAAATCAGCCTTGTTCGGGCATCGGTTTGGTAAAGCAACATACAAACGACGTCATATGACGTCAGAATCTAATACGCACGGAATGTCACGTGCGGATTTACATGTCCAATCTAAATGAAAATTGATAAGTATATGCGCTCGCCCTAACGGTCGCACCGTCAACATATTAAAGCTATATAGCTATTTCAAGCTACAAAATTAATTATCTTAATCAAGAAATTGTTCTGCAGTGTTCTGGACCTGATCTTACCTGGTCAAATGTAACTTTCCAAATGTACATTATCTTCCCTCTCCAAGTCGAGTAAGTTAACAAAATCGGACTGCCACCCCTCTCTGAGAGTTTACTCTTGGACTCTGGTGGATTACCGTAGAATTTAAACTTCTGAGATAGATCACAACGGTGTCAGTAGGCGAGTACCGTTTCGGGATAACGTCAACAAGGTCAATATACTAATCAACACGACACATGGCTATACTTTTGCCCGAAAACTATGCCTAATCTGTTCTTGTAGAATCCTTTCAACCAATTTATGTCACTTCACACATATTTTTGCAATAAACATCACAGGATGCATTAAAATAACTTTGCAGCGTACAGCTAACCATGGAGGCTGCCATTTATTTTTACTAGCGCCACCTACGTAAAATTGCCAAGGGAGATAACTCATTTGAAGAATCTTGACAAATTCTCGATTTTAAACACCTTGTATCTTTTCAACACTTCGTTTGCAGAAAAATATTAAAGTAAATTTTTATTAAGCCTCCCATGTTCACTTGAATTATGTATTAAGTTTTTGTACTTCTTCTAGGTTTTAAAGATATTTTTTTTCTGAAATAGGCATTATTTGCACACTATCTATACAAAATTACACCTCAAGTACTTTATCCCTGGCTATATGAAAAAAAGAATTATAACAAAATCAACTGTTTATATTCAATTTAGACCCAAATGAATATATTAAACCCAATTTTATTGAATTTGAAGATGGTCGATGAATCACCTTTTCTGTACTGTCTGCATGATTTTTACACGGAGCCCACCGTGCCATAGCGTTACTATGATGCAATTATTCCTTAACGTATGATGAAACGATTCCTTATGGAGTTTTTACATGGAGATTTGACCAAGGTAAGGTAATGTCGTATTTGTATGCCTTAAACGCAAAATAGCCCTAATTGTGTTAGCCGTTGCATTATAGGAATGACACAGGCATCTGTTGACATAACGGACAATGTCCAGTGATGCGCCGTTTTCTTAAACACTTTGCACTTTCATAATAAAGAGGCTTAAAAGTTCGATTTATCCATAAAACTTTTTTCCCAATCAAGTTACAAGATCAGCTACACGTTTACCATAATGAAAATTCGTTCTTTTTCCTTTTCACTCTAGAATTATGATGAAAATATTTATTTATTTGTTTTAAATATGGGTTTTTAGAAGTAACGTATGATGCAACGATTCCCATCATCAGTAACGTGCGATGCAACTATTCTTTAACAATCGTATTTTTAGACCAATATGTTGGATTTCTTAACTAGGACACGTTTCAAAGTAGGGTAAATAAAATTACTCATTGCTTTCTTTTTATCACAGAATACCAAATGGTTAAGAAAAAAACTTGACTATAGAACGGCTAAAAGAAATCAAAGTATTGAAAGTACTGAAAGCTGGGACGTTGCGCACGGTATTGGTACACATTGACGTTACGTCAAAATAACGTTATAAAGTAATAACGTTGTTATAACGTTTTGAACCTTAAACATGCATATTTTAGATCTTTAAATGTATTTTATTTTTCAAAAGTATTTAAAAAAAAAAGATAAAAGGGCACATAATGTTTAATGTTTGAACCTTCTTTTTTGAAATATTTATATGTTTATTAATAAATATTAATAGTAAAATTTTAATTACTGAAATGCCAAAGACACTCAGTGAATATTCCTCTTTCTATTTTTCTCACTTATCTGTCTTATACTTGTAAGGAGAAAATATATAAGTAGTATTCCCTTTCAACCTCCTTCAATATTTTTTTATCAGATAGGTCATTACAAGTCTTTAATTCCTATATAGCGTCCGCATGCGCTTTGGGTGTATAGAGAAGTAATGAGAGTTAAAATTTTTATCCTTCCTACGTTTCAATGGAACTGGTGTCAATTTGAATTAAAAAAAAATGAGTATCAATTTAGTATATTCAGGGGATGAAAAAAGGAGGGATGGAGACGTATCACCATTATTGAAAATCTGTTTTATCACGAAAATTCTAAAATCTTTTTACTATTTTTGATGAAAGAAAGGGGGGAGAATACATTCTCCGTTTAGTAGGATATTTTTTGTGGAACGATATCATTTTGGGGTTTTCATAATTTTTTTTCCTTTCGTACATGTACACATGATGATTAAGTGTAATAAATATAATTTGTGAAAATATATCCAACATGCTCAAGGGTTGAATATCGGGGGTGGGGTGGGGGTGGTTCCTGCATGTCCACAAGTACTTATGAGCTGGTACTACGGACCAGCATGAAAAAAGCCACGGCGATAATAATTTGACGCTCCCGACGTCATATGTACGCATTGAGTAAAATGACATTTTTCGTACCTGTGACAAAATGGCTACACTTTTATTGATGCTTGCATATATTTCATGTAGACCATTACTGTAAAGATTGTGTAATTAGTAAATGCAGCATTAAATGTTCTTTCAAGCTACATACATGATTGCTTTATATCTTACATTAATTCATATATTTTTGATATGTTACTGAGACATATTTAGTAACAATACAGTGACTCGTGTGTGCATAACAAAATGGCTACACTTAAGACAGCCTTCCTAATATTCACGTTGGAAAAGTAATATAAAATGTATTAATTCAATTAATCTAAGAAATATATGTACTTAAGGATTATTCACCAAAATTAATATTTGCCTGGGATTTATGTCTGGTACACATCTCCATTTCGGCGAAATCAGTGTAAGGAAACTATTTCTTACTGTTAGACATTTTACTTACGCACTGTAGATCCAGTCTAAATTCATGAAATTGATAAAATGATATTAAAAACTCAACAATATCTTACAGAATGCATATATTTTACTGTACCCCCTAAATTTCATTTAATTCAGAGAATGGTAAGTGCATTTTTTCATACCTTTTAGTTGCGCGAACCATAATTTATGTAACGTCGGACATGGGAATTTCTCCGTAAATGACCAATGCTGAGTAACTCCTCATCATAATTTTAAATTATTTAAAAGAAAAATTTAAGAATTATTCATTACTTTAGATAACATAAATGACTTTATTTTTAATTTAAAATAAATATGACGTCGCGAAACCGCCTATTTCTTTGCGAGATAAAGAGTTAGATATTATAGTACCAACACCGTGCGCAACGTCTGGGCTTTAATTGCTCGAGTATAATGTCTGATCCGAAACTAGTACAAATTTCATCCCCCCCCCTTTTGACCATTGAAATTTAACAGGTAGAGTTTGTATGATGATGATTTAAAATAATATCTCATATACCAGCAATTAAAAGTCGAGACCTCAATGTTTTTATTTTAAAATGTTATTTCCAAGAAATTCTCGCATATTTTCTACTCAATGCGCATTTTTCCTCATAATTTAAAAATTCAGTCTTGGATAAATTAAAATATTGCACATGAGATGTGTTTTTTCTAGACATTCTTTTAGTTTCAAACAAACAGTAATTTTATCGTCAACTACATGTAGAAACACTGATACATGTACATTGTTAAGCGACTTCACGCATGTTACTTCTTAAAATTCCAATTTACTATACTATTAATTTGCTAAAAATCAAAACAGAATATAGCCACTAACATAACATTGACGAAAACGATATGAAACAAAACTCTTTCAACGTTTCGAGAAACCCGCGCTATTGAAAATAATTCGCTTATAATATGCATTCAGCAGCGTATGTGCACAAATTATTATATCACGATTATCCCAATAAAGCAAATATCTAATTTCTCCTTCAGTTTAATTATCAAGCAAAAATATTGATCATTAATTTTTCCAATGATTGGGATGTTAAAAGTAGTTGTTTGTTTGAATATCGTCTCGCATTGGAACTATTTTGTTTATCGGAAGCGTCTGCTTTGGCTCTGTCTGATGCCTATAGCCAGGACTTTGCTTTCAGCAAAGCCCGGCTAAAAAGTACAGCAAGAAGAAAGTCATTTCATCCCCTTACACAACTCCGAAAAGAAGAAAATTGTCTACCCCATTTAAATCCAAAAATCGACTTGTTGATACCCCAAACAGAAACACTGCAAAAAGTTACCAGTGTGCATTATTTGAGAATGATTGGACATTGATTGAAGCATATGGTCATGAAGAAATCCAACATATTGGTCTAATAATACCATTGTTAAAGAATAGTTGCATCGCACGTTACTGATGATGGGAATCGTTGCATCATACGTTACTTCTAAAAACAAATGTTAAAAGCGATTAAATAAATATTTTCATCATGATTCTAGAGTGAAAAGGAAAAACAACGAATTTTCATTATGGTAAACTTGTAGCTGATCTTGAAACTTGATTAGGAAAAAAGTTTTATGAATAAATCAAACTTTTAAGTCTCTTTATTATGAAAGTGCAAAGTGTTTAAGAAAACGGCGCATCACTGGACATTGTCCGTTGTGTCAACAGATACCTGTGTCATTCCTATAATGCAACGGCTAACACAATTAGGGCTATTTTGCGTTTAAGACATACAAATACGACATTACCTTACCTTGGCCAAATCTCCATGTAAAAACTCCATAAGGAATCGTTTCATCATACGTTACGGAATAATTGCATCATAGTAACGCTATGTCACGGTGGAGCCGTACTTGAATAAATTTACGAAAAGTAAACTAGGCAAAGAAATTTTTTTCAGTATAAATCATATAAGTGAGTTCGAAGTATTAAATATGTTGAATACACTTGATGTAAACAAGTCAGCAGGTATAGATTTGTTGGGCCTCGTCTTCTAAAGCTTTTGGCAAATGTTATATGCAAATCTATTACACATCGATTCTTATAAATACTAGCATCACTAATGGAGTATTTCCATTCCGTTTAAAACAAGCAAAAGTCACTCCTATTTCAAAAATGGCGACCATGCAGATCCAGGGAACTACAGACCAATATCCATTCTTCCAACATTATCAAAATTAATTGAAAAACACATAGCCAATCAGATACGTAACTTCTAGCTTTGATCTCAGTCTTATTTAAATCACAATCTGGATTTCGAGAATTTCACTCATGTCAAACGGCTCTAACAAAACTTACAGATAATTGGCTACAAGCTAAGGACCAAGGAAATTTAGTAGGCATAACTTTCATTGATTTTAGCAAGGCATTTGATTTGGATAATCATGATATCCTTATAAATAAACTTCAATCATATCACTTTGACCAAATGGCTGTTAAATGGTTTCAATCTTATTTAACGTCAAGGTGTCAGTGTGTAAAAATAGGTACATACTCCTCAGATTTTTTGCCCGTCACAGCAGGAGTGCCCCAAGGATCTATCTTAGGTCCCCTATTATTTTTATTGTATATAAATGATCTACCTTTACATGTAAATAGAACAGATATTGATATGTTTGCTGATGATGCAACCTTACATACATATCATAAAAATATAGAAGGTATCTAGAATGCCCTAAACTTTGATTTGTGTGAGATAGAAAATTGGTGTTCCAAAAATCAAATGGTGTTAAATACCAACAAGACAAAATGTATGCTCATGGGAACTCAACAAAGAAAATCAAGAATAAATTCTACTGAACTAAATTTATATGCTTCAAACAAATTAATTGAAAATGTTGAATCTGAAAAGCTTTTGGAAGTACATGTTGACCATTCATTGCGCTATAATTATCATATTGACTCAGTTTGTAAATCTTTGACTTATAAATTGTATACTTTACGCAGAATTAAAAAAATTCTTCCCTTACACACGAGAAAACTATTTTATAATGCATACATTCTGCCTTCTTTGAATTATTGTCTTACTATTTGGGGTAATGCGCCAGATGCTGGCATAGATAGAGTTTTTAAATTGCAAAAAAGGGTAGTCCGGATTATTTTAGATGCGGCTTATGATGCCCATTCACTACCATTATTTGAAAAACTTGGATGGCTGACCATATATGAGTTAATTGATTTTCATAAATATATATTACTGTACAAAGCACTTCATGGTATGGCACCAACTTATTTAAGAGATTCCTTTGAATTTATTTCTTCTAATAGTTATTTCTTAGATCTGAAGCAAACTATGACTTTTATCTACCGAAATATCGAACAAATCAATTTAAGAATTCTTTTCATTATTCCGGTGAACATTTATGGAACAAATTACCTTTGCATATCCTTTTTTCACCAACTATATAAACTTGTTGTAAAAATGTAGAAAAATTCATTATAACATGTCGCAACTAAAAGTTATACAATTCCATGTTCTTGAATCGAACTGTATATGTCCTTGTATTTTCACGTCATTTTGTATTATATGTGATATTTAGAGAACAGTTAACGAGTAATAACTTAATTTATCGTACATCCACATTAGGGCGGGACGAGTTGCGCAGCAACGAGTCTCAGCCAATGTGGATGTACGATAAATTAAGTTATTACGAGTAACTGTTCTATAAATAACTTGTATCATGGATAACTCCGCCTACATTCCTTATATAGTGTTAGTGCAGCGGAAACAAGTTAATATCTAGAAAAGTCTAGAATTTTCTTGATAAACTCCGCCCACCGTCGCAAAGTATTGTGGTATAGCGCAACTCGTGTGCAGACGAACATTTCCAGTATAACAGCGAGAGAAAATGGACGACAAAATCGGCACAATCAATTTTGATGAGATTGACTTTTTAGCAATAACCGAGGATGATTTCACTCTATCACAGATATGTGATGCCATTGAAAAAGAAGAGGAACTCATTGATGGTATGAATCACTTTGACATTAACCCGACAGGCGCGAATGCACTGAACCTCGATCTGTTTGGAGATTTTAATTTGGACGGCATGGACGGAGGTGCCACCGATAGTTTCAGTGAAACGAACAGCGATGAGTCGTCCAAGCGTTTCGGGGGAATTTCTGATTCCGAAATTGAGAAGTTGATTTCTAGTCAAGAAAATCAAAATACAAAGAGAAATACTCGTTGGGCATTTGGGGTTTTCGAAAAGTGGCGCCAAGAAAAAAACAAGAATCTGCCTTTTGAACTTGCAGTACCGGAACTTCTACACATGGATGTTTCTACTATGAGTTATTCATTGACACATTTTGTATGCGACGCACGGAAGAAGGACGGAAGTGAATACCCACCTAAGTCGGTCTACTATCTAGTTTGTGGATTGTTAAGGTATTTGCGAGACAACAAGAGACATGACATTAATTTCTTTTCAGACTTGAAATTTGCAGAGTTTAGAAAAACGCTGGATGCTCAAATGAAATCCCTCTTGTCTAAAGGACTGGGAACTAAAGTCAAACAGGCAGATCCAATAACTCAAGAAGACGAAGAACTGCTTTGGGAAAGAGAAGTACTGGGAAACAAGTCCGCGGAAACGCTACAGTATACAGTGTTTTTTTACATGTGTAAATTATTCGGGTTGCGGGGATTTGATGAGCATAGAGACTTGACATGTGCAAACGTCACGATTGGTGAGGATGGGCGAGGTAAATACATCCACTTTTGCGGCGGTTCAAACAAGACTTTTAAGGGAGGACTTGCCCACCTATCTCTGCAAAGTAAAGACATTCGGCACTATTGTCAACCAGGTACGGTATTTTTCCTTTAGATTGATTTTTTTACATTTAAAACTACTAATTGATGAATATTATTTTATTTTTGTTACTTTTTTTTAAGGAGATCGATGCATAGCCGACTATTTTCATCAGTACCTTGATGCACTTGGAAACAAGGGGGAGTTTTACAGACGTCCACTTGCAGGGAACCCTATTCGATATGGTGCACAAGTTGTTGGTGTTAATAAGATTAAAACCTTCATGAAAATCATCTGCAAAAAGGGGGTCTCGTTGGAAACTTTACTAACCACAGTGGAAAGCGCACCTGTGCTAGCCAGTTGTACAGCGCTGGAATGGATGAACAGGCGATCATGGAGCGAACCGGACATAGGTCAGAGCGAGCAGTGCGGAAGTACAAACGATCATGTCCAGAGGTAGCAGAGAATGTCAGTAAAATACTTGATCCACCGGCGCCGAAAGCAATGAAAATGGAAACACCGTATGACGAAAATGATAACCAAGAACCTATGTGTGCTGAAAATACGCTGGAAAAAGTCTGTGAGAGTTTGCAGTCTATGGCCTCTAGCAGCAATTCGTCTAAACAAATCGACAACAGGGCAATGGCGGATTTGACCAACAAGTTTCAGTTTGAAAACTGTAAAATTTCGTTCAATTTTTGAGACAAACGCTTGTGACATGGCTTAATGCAGAAAAATTTTAAAATTCTGTTTAAATCATACATGACAGTACATGTGTCAACCTTTTTTTTTGTTGGTTTGTGAAAAAAAAAAATGTTTTTTAGCACTTTGTCTTTATTTTAAAAGTGTGCAATAACAAGTTATCACATTGGAAGTTAACGCATGCTTAAGCTCCACCCCCTTTCATTTTAACTGAATTTAACATTTAGGCAACTTCAAAGGGAAAATACCGCATCCATGATACAAATTATAATATTGTACAATGTTTTTATAAATGTATTATTGTGAATGTGTTTAGAGGGCCCCGAGGAAGACTAGTGCAATGCACTAATCGGGTTACCCTCTTTAAATAAAGTATTATTATTATTATTATTATTACTTAAAGACAGCATTCGTTGAGGTGAGCAGTGTAATTTCTGATTACCTGTTTTTCACCTTTAGCAAGCAAGTTAGATATATCCACTGGGTTTTTCTAAAGATATTCAATCCTCAACTCTATTGCTACTACTTTAGTCTAGAGTAATTAGAGTAATTTGCAATTCTAGTCAATAGGAGTCAATTAGTCATGTAAAGATATGCATTAAAATAGTACGAATTTCCACTGTTAGCAGATAAAGGCCGTTCTTGTCATGCTTATCTCAATACATTGCAGTTCATTTAAAATCGCGTCGGCACTTATCAATTGCGTAACCACGTAGCTAACAACTGCTGCATCTACGACACAAATTCTTAATTAAAAACGGTTTATTATAATGTAATGTACATGCCATGTACTTACAGTACCGACCAGAAAAAACCTAACACCAGAGCGAACCCGTAGCGGACCCCGAGTTTGCTTCCCGCGTTCGCTCGGGGTGCGCTTCGGGTTCGCTTTCGGAAATTTTAGGACCGCTCTGGGTGTGTTTTGGGTTCGCTCCGCGTTCGGTCGAAGTCAGCTCTGGGTTTGCTGGACCAAACCTATGGAAGGGAATTACCACCAAAATGCTATGTATCTTGCGTTTATTCTTATTCTGTCAACTTCTTTATGCTTTGTTATTATTGTAATTATATGTCACTTTATTGTTTTCATATTCGTCTTTATTACATTTCACTTTGACTTTTATCATTCTTCATTTTGCCCTTACTTCTATGGTGCTTTATTCTTGTAAATTCATTTTACTTTCTTTTAAATTGATACAGTTTCTTAAATGATTATATCTATTACGAACGTTAACTCAATCACGCAAACAATGAAGCATATTCAGTGAAGACGAATACAAGTTATCCGAATTTAGTGCCGCATTATAACGCTAGGTGGCAGGGGTGTTCGCTAAAAGTGTTGGTAAAATTAGGTAAGCAAACCCGTGCCGGGGTTTTTCGAGTTTTTTCAATTTTCTGCCTTAATAATTTATTAATCAAACTTAAATTTTTTAAAGACTGATGTTTGTTATAAGTCCAGGTATGTACCCGATACATGCCATTCCATCGGAAGTCTCGCTAGATGGTAAGATTTCCCCTGGAAGACTGACTACATAGTGATGCTTCCTTCGGAAGACTATACAGTGGGACTCCCCCCGGCTGGGGAAGTTTCAATATATAGCTAATCTTCCGTGGGAAATCTCGCTATATATAGCAATTCGCCCCCATTCCTAGCAATGCCTCCCCCGAATAGTTTTTTTTTTAAATCGTAAAACAATGTTTATATATACTAACGTTTTCAGTTTTTGAAGAAAATTTATCCGTTCTATCAGAGACCTATATACTAGTATATAGGTCCCTGGTTCTATATGAATAAATATTTAAATAATATCATTTTAATAGTGTTTTATAATTAAATCATTTTTACCATTTAGTTAAATATAGATAATCTTCACGAGTACATATGAATAATGACTCTTTCTCTCCGCCCCCCCCCCCCTTTGGATGCAGTCGCCCGCGTGGCACTGTGGTTACGGCGTCTGCTCTATATAGAGTCACGAAGTACAGTAGTAAGGAGTCAACCAACACGTCGTGGGTTCGAATCCCACTATAGGATGTGGAGTTCGGTCCTTCGGATGAGATCTAGACAGCATTATCCGAGGTCCCGTGTCGCAGTAGGTGCTGGCACGAAAAAAGATCCCTCACTGCTCAATAGCTACAAGTGCCGAGTATATAGGACAAGTTTGCAGCTCTCCACCGGCAAGAGGTGGCTTCTCCATTTGAGTGAAAAATTCTCGAAAAGGAAATTATACAATGTACAATCACACCACCAAAGTCTCAATATATATTCTGACTTACGGGTGGACGACCTCCTAAGGGGTAAGTTTCATCGGTAGAGGGGAGGGTGGCCAAGAAACATTTTCCTAAACGTAACTTTTTACTACGGGGAAAGTTCAGCGAAAGGCTTGTTGCCCCCCATCCCTGATCCCTTACACTTTTTGTTGCAGTACTAATAGCCAATCTATATATATTAAAAGTCATGTACTTAGTGGCATATGAGTAAAATTTATTACTGAAAAAAGTTGACGACCCCTCCCCCCCTTCACTACTACCAAATAGAATTTTCGAGTTTTAAGATTTTTTTAGCTCTCCCGGTTGATGACAAACACGGTGCGTACTAAAGATATTTCTTTCTTTATTGAAAAGTGCTATTTTGATATAAAATATTAACACAGAAAAAAGAAAAGGGTGTTTCAAGTATGTCTTGGTGCATGTAGTCTGGTTCCGACTTCGCCTTCAATGCGCAGATCTAGAGGGGGTAGGACCCCCTGGAATTAACAAGGTTACTAAAACAAGGTAAAAAATTAACCCCCACCCCCCACCCCACCTCCCACGAAATAGAATTTTGACGTTTGAGCGAGTTTAGGTTTTTTTCTTCTTTTTATGCTTGTCAAGGAATGTCTGGGATTGGATTTTTTTTAACTTGGTTGCCCCCCCCCCACCCCTGGAAAAAAATTCTGGATCCGCGCCTGCCTACCCATAACGCTCCTCACTCCTTTGCAAAGCCCTGTCCCTAGAATCACGCGCATTAGCAGTTACTATCTGTCGTGAAATAAAGTTCAGTTCAGTAGAAGGTTCTGAAAAACAACCCAATTTATAAGGGTTAAAAAGTATGGAAATATTCAACATTTTTATAACAATTAAACTGTAATTCAAATATCCAACAAATAACTTTATAACTTTAGTAGAGTTATATTTTTCAGGCGAGAGAAAAGTGACGTAGCATCGATTTTGAAAGTGGGGAGGGGGGCAACAAGAGAACAAATAGTCAAGCCACCCGGCTGAAAACAACTTGACAAGCGCAAAATAAACCCCAGGAAATTGTCCAAACTTGAAAATACATAATCGTCGGAACCGGGGAGGGGGGAGGGGGGCTTAGCCCTCACTTCTTTCCAAAGATAGACTTAGTTAAGACATTGAACATTCCTGCGTAGGTTTAGGTTTAGCCCCCCCCCCCCCACTTCCCATGGACACGATGCAGAAAAGGTTAAAAATGGGGGAAGTGGTGGTATTTGGAAAAAAAAACTTTGGCACTGGAGTTCGAACCTTCAACCCTCCCCAACCCCACCCCTCCTCACGAAATAGGATTTTTGTGTTTGGAAAATGGACATTTTTTTTTTACTTGTCAGGTTTTTTTTTGAAGGTCTAAAAAAAATTCTTACACTTACCCCCCCCCCCCTCCTCCACTTTCAATTAACTTCCGACGCCAATGAAATCCTATTTCGAGGGCGGTGTGGGTTTTGAGTTAGATTCAATTTCTTCTATGGAATCAAATTTAAATTTTCTACCTATTATTCGTACTACATTTACTTATTTGACCCTTACTCTTACAAAAAGTGGGTCGGCCTTTAAATGAACATATTCAATAAAGTATAAAGTTATGTCTGAAAAAAAGAAGCCGCTATTCCTGTGTGCCTAGAGAAAAAAAATATGGAGTTTCCATCATTGGATCGGGAGATCGGATCCGGCCTTCAGAAGTTCGATTGATAAAGTATTAAGGCTTATTGAAGAATCTCAAATAAACCGACCAAGGATTGCTTACCTAGTTTTACCAACACTCGTAGCGAACACCACGCCACCTAACGTTATAATGCAGCACTAAATTTTGACGGTTTGACAACTTCCATTCGTCTTCATTGAATATGCTTCATTGTTAGCGTGATTGAATTAACATTCGTAGTAGAGATAATGCTTATAATTTCTTAAAGAAACTGTTTAAGTTTAAAAAGAAAGAAAAATGAATTTACAAGAATAAAGCAACATAGAAGTAAAGACAAAATGAAGAATGATAAAAGTCAAAGTGAAATGTAATAAAGACGAATATGAAAACAATAAAGTGACATATAATTACAATAATAACAAAGCATAAAGAAGTAGGCATAATAAGAATAAAAGCAAGATGCATAGACTTTTGGCGGTAATTCCCTTTCATACAAACCCGGTGTTCAGTTTCTTGGACCGCTTTATGCACTGATGCGTGAAGCGGATCCCGCTTACATCTCGCCGCCCCTTAGGCCCCGTTCCTTGTAATTTCTGATACAGTAATGGGATTGGAATCGATCACTGTTTTTATGTGGCGATTGATACATAAACACTGTACATGTAATCAGTTACATTATGGAGAACATTGATAAATTTTCCAAAATTTAACTGTACATTCGACGCAGATTTACATGTATAATTGATTTCCTTGATTTCTCCTATCTTTTCGATCCCGAGATATTCAACATTATTTGATAGCGGGTTAATAGGCATTTATTTTTCTTTAGTTATCAACGTAAAAACAAAAACAGAAGAGGAAGAAAAATGTGTTGAATTGATTTTCAATGTATCGAATGGCATTCAAGTGAAACTGAAGTTAGCATCTAAGCAAAATACCTTTCAAATTCAAGCGTAATATACTTCAAAAATTATATTTGTTATTCTTTATGTTTTTCGAAATTGTAGTTTAAATCTTTGCCAAACACGTGAATTCTGATATCGCATCTATTAAGTACATTAACCTTTTGTACACGTGATATATTATGATTTCATTCATAGTAGTTACACATTAAAAGTTTGCAATAAATATTTACAGGACATTTTCAATATATATATATATATATATATATATATATATATATATATATATATATATATATATATATATATATATATATATATATATATATATATATATATATATATATATATATATATATATATATATATATATATATATATATATATATATATATATATATATATATATATATATATATATATATATATATATATATATATATATATATATATATATATATATATATATATATATATATATATATATACTATGCTCAATCTCCCATGGTCATCACGTATTTAACATGCGCAGTAATTTGTGTTGATTACATAGAGACGAAAGCGAGGCCACTGTGTCGGCTGATTTACTCAGATGATATTCAACAGAAAACATGCATAAACATCCGCGACAAATAGTTCATGTCATTTTCTCCTGAATTAATCTAATTTTCATATTGTAAGTAAATGTAATGATAAAGTATTCTTATTTTGAATATTAGACTTCGTTCAAAGTACATATGTCAAACTAAATTATAAAGAACCATGAAAGTTTTTCGTAATGGAACTCATTTTTAGTGTAGCGTCATACACTGAAAGAGATACGAACGACAGCTCTACATACTGACGGCAAACGTTACATTTAGTCTTATTCAAACTTTTCGTGAACATTTTCGTGGTTTAATTGAATTCGTTAATGCATAAAAACTTTAGGAAACATGCGTATTTATTACTTAATCAGCAGTATCACCTCCCAAAAGCGGTAAAACTAGTACTCTGTTATAATTATTAAAACCAAAAACGGACACCGGCGATTAAAAAGAACAAATGAAGTATATTTCTTATAATAAAAGGAAAACCTCATTTACATACCAGATAATTTGTACGCACACAAACTCTCACATATACCACTGTTTTTATGTTTTGTCAATAAATATTTGTTTTGAACTTGGTATTGCTCTTTTCCTCACAATATAATAAAAGATTAAGTTCTGACGTACTTCATGTATAATGTTCGTGTAATTGAAATACATTTTTATTCACAGAAAAGTTTTATATAATAAACCTGTTAGCTCTTAAAAGAATGCTGTGTTAAAATCTACATTTCATCAACATTGATATTATTCCTGCGAAACTGAAATTTTCATAACACATGGGTAAAGGTGCAAAGGAAATATATCTTACAAATTTGAAGACTGAGCAGTGAATTATATAAATGATCAACCGCCTCTAATATGAATATAATGGCAGTGAGCATGTTTTGCAATGGGAAACCCAAAATATGTGTAGGATGAAAAAGTAATAGAAGAACAACGGCAATATGTAATAAAGATTCTATGAAAATTTTGTTCAGTGGTGTTAGAGGAGTTGCGGATAAGAGATGGGTATACCTTAAGTGTAACAAACAGATGGACGGAAATCACGGTTAATAAATTCCCTCCCGCTTTTCAAGCAGGGGGTATAAAAAAGGACTAATGTAGACAGGCAAGCATTATGGCCCATGCATTTTTTTGCTATTCAATTTCTCTGAATGTCTTTCTCGATCAAGATTGTTCCAGATCAAAAAATGTGAAACAGTTGTCTGTATTTGAAAAAAAAACCGACATAATAATGAATAATACATGTAATATTGTTCACTCACATAACCTCCCGACCAAAGATTTTATTTACACCATGTTCAACTCCCATGAGTGCTTTCAGTTCTTTGATTTCTATAGCTTTTGCTGCAGTTGAAATGTTTTTCTTTTTCAGCTCTGGACTTTTTTGGTTTCGAATTTGAATTTATGTCTCTGCTGTTATCGAGCAGTAAGCCTGAAAAATCTAATCAAATAAACATATATTCATATACATTATAAAGCGTTCATATGGAAAGTGAGTTTCGAAGTTTGCTTTTAAGGATAAGCTATGCTAAACATAATATTTAGTAAAAAATAATTCCTACGTTCGGGTTTTTCTTTCGACGCCGCCATATCGAAACTCTAATAATCCTACTGTATGGCTGGGTTAGCTTTGGTAGAGTTCATAAGGTCATATGACGTATTTTGAGTGGTAATTATGGTCGTTCGATTGAAACTCAAGTAACTCGAGTACGTACTCGGGTACGAATCGAAGTCGCCCCAAGACATCATGTTCATCCGTCTTTTTTCCTGTACTACCATTTATTGTTTCTATTGCGGAAGAGCTCCATCAAGGGAAATAATTTCAGCTAATTGTCCATGAAAAATTCCTTTTCAAGTAAAGCTAACTTCTTCAACTCATTCATTGTCCACCCAATTTTAGCTTTGATTCTTTAAAACCAATCTTTGTTTTATTTTTTGATATAAATATAATTTTAGACAGATGCACAGATTTTAAGAAATTTGGACATAAAATTTAGTATATTTCACCAATAATTTGATGGTTTTTCACCAATAAAAAATTAAAAACACCATCAAAAAGTGAAATGTGTGCTATTCTGTAAATTATTTTATTGCTAAATTAATCTTCATTTTCTTAAACTTATTCAAAAAAAAAATATGATAGAAAATTGAAGTTAAGCATTCTTGACCTAATTTACATTCAAAACCACTGGTAACCATGGAAACCAAAAACTGATTTTACATTAAAGTAATATTTTTTAAATTAAAGATGGCAAGTATCATTTTAGCAAAAAAATAGCTCATATCTAAAATTTTCACTTTCCATTGATATGTAGTACAAAGCTCAATGCTTATTGGCATGGCCTCTTAAAGAAACAGGGGAGGAGATTAATGTAGGTAACGGATGAATTAGATTTCAAAGACAATTTTATATAGATTGTAGCCCCAAATACGAGTTTTTTTCAGTCATGTTACATCATAGTCCGCTAGATATTATTGATATATATTTTACTTGATTAAGATTTCATGATGAGATCAGAGTTTAATTATTAACATTAAAGCCATAACAAACACATGCCCCCCCCCCTTCCCCCCTTAGCGGGCTATTATTTATTACATTGATTTATCTAAAAAATTAACATAAACGTTTGTGCACAGTACTGTATTATTGATGTTAGGCAATAAAACATTGATTTTGACTCCTATGCCTACACATATCACACGGATTTGTATTTAGGTTTTTTTTTCTTTCGGGTATGTACCTTATCCTTAATGCAGAATCGTGCAATTTATTCATTTATTTTCTTTTTTAATGTTGGTCGTGTTCTCCATCGCTATCGCTTCTATTTTTTCTTGCGGTAAATGGGTGGGTGGGAGGGGGTGTTGAAATAAGATATGCGTTTAAATTTTATTTATCTTAAAACATAATTATTGTGTACTGTACACAAAAAATATGCGCCTTTGTTAATTCTTAAGCCTTTGCTAATATATTGTTGAAAAAAAAAAAATCAAGACTACTGTTCAGAAAATCAGAAAAGGATTGCTGCTTTCCAGTATTACACGCAAGTGTATACAAAACAATGTCTAAAATGATCGACATGCAAAAAAAGCATGCTTAAAGATGAGTACTACCCGGGAACGGGATGAATTCTGTTTACTTCCTCTACTTCTTCTTTTGATTATTTTTATTCCCTTTTTTTACTTCTTGCTCCTTTTTCTGTCAAAAACACTACCTTACCATTTTTTTTACACATTTGAAGCGAAACCAATTAAACTACCAATCAGATATTGGAGGGACATCCAAGTAACAAAAATACATGTCTCAATTCGCATTCACTGTAGAATTGAAAAAGGTACCCCCATGAAAATGAAATGTGAAAATTGAAGCTAATTATTTAATTATTATTTATTTTTAATGATTGTCAGCCCCAAGTAACAATCACTTCCGCAGAGATTTCCTTCTATCTATAAATAACTCAATCAGTTATCCAGTTTGTTAAATCTGTCCGATCCATGCTTTGACTGATAACCCTAGATGTGATTGAGAAAGTCGGTAGGCAAACCGCTAACTAGAAAAAGTAAATTAGGGTCCAGAATCTATGTTTATTTTCATTTATTCAGTGTGTGCAAATCGTGAGTCGGGCCCCCTTTTTATTTTAATCGGATAACTTCGGTAGTTACGTCAAAATGCATTCAGATGTTACAGAATTTCGGACACATTTGACCAGTTTCAAAAGTAGTACCAAGACGTATCATTTCTATAGATGCATACATGTGCGGATAGATCATCCGGAGTTATTTAATTTCAGAGTTATCAGATTACCACTGAAAAAAATCTGCGGCGTGTTATTTTTTTTGAAAGACATGCCTTCCGACTCCTCTTTGTGCACAAACTTAATATAAATCTGCCTCTATGGTTAAACTCTTTTTAAAAATTATAATACTTTTATTATTCAATATGTAATGTGATCTTGTAAAGTAGGATACCTAAGAAAAACTTCTCAGACATCGTAAAATGTTAATAAAGAAAGAAAAAGCTACACAGAAAGAGAGACAGAGAAATTAGAACACAATCTTGAATGCCTAATAATCGTAAATGCGAAATATTTCTTCAATTGAAATATCAGTTTGTAAACAAACCACATTTACTTTTAATGTGTCTTAGAAAGCACATAGAGTTGCGTGTATTTTAGATTGCAAGCAATATCTCGGATAAGGCATCTTTTATTTTAATAAAAGTTTAAAAACAAGGTAATACGTTCAACATCTATAGTGCTGACAACAAATTGAAAACTCGACACAAATCAATTATCAACACATTTTTCTAAATATAAAATTATTTTGTCTAACTCATTAAAATTATTTTTGCTCCGACGCAGTAAACGTCATCGATGTCAATTTCTTACGTCATAAATGAATAATGTAATCATAAATTAAAAGACTGTGATTTTAATTTCTATATGAAAGTACTTTTGTTAAATCTCAATTTAAGATATTCTATCTCAAAATTAATGACAAATTAGGAATTGTAACGTATTTACAATTAATCAAAGGGATCTTACCTGGTCAATTCCAGGGCTTGGGGTGTTCAACATTAAACTGATTTAAAATGAATTAATTGGTATATAGTCTTAGTGGACTGCCGAAATATACAAATATGTCCTAACCTTATCAAGGTAAATTATAAGATTAACAAATAAATCACTAAAATAATCAGAGGCAAGCAACAAAATCAAATGGGGAGTCTTAACCTATCATTTAAATAAGATGCCCAGTCGCCCTCGGACTACCACATTTACTGTAGGATGCCTTATTCAGGACGGACAGTATATGCGATAGCCCTTCAACTACTACACCCATTGTAAGATGCCTTATTCAGGACAGACAATGAGTGTAGCGGCCTGGACGGAGTGGTCAGCCAATGCAGACGAGACACAACAAACTATGGCTATCCTCTATGTTGGGAGGTCAACCAAGTTTGTGGCAGGCCTTAACTGGGTTGGCCTTCCAAATCCACTCTCTAACTGTAAAACAGGCGAGGGATATAACAAGCGATTTCTTATTTCACGCCATCCGTCTTCTATCCTTGGCTGCATCCGACGATCTCCCCTGATTACAGCGGAGTCTCAGTATTTATACATAATTAAAGTCACGTGACGTGAACAGATATTAATTAAGAACTCCGCATGGTCAGACCTGAAAATCCCGAAATCATTACAGAATTACTTAAACGTACTAATCCGTCTCTACATTTAAACTTTAAAAGATACAGTTTGAAGAAGGATTTTAAAGTTAGATATTTTATAAAATTTCTTAAATTCCGATTGTATTGCATCATTTATATTCCATTTTTCTCCCTTTGAAAACATACGATTGCTATGTTTTTCTTTATCAAACAAGTTTTTACAACTGATGAAAAAATTGAACTAATTAAAATATTTTAATAAATATGAAATTTGACCTTTAAGTTACATTGTGTATGATATCATTTAGAATCAACAGATTCTATGAGAAGGATGAAAAAAAAAATATTTTATATCTAGAAGTATTGAACATTTAAGATGCATCCGAACAGGGTGTTATAAAATGACTTTTATCTATATTCAAAGAATTACAAAAACAAAATGTTGAACTAAACAATGATTTTTTCTATTGATTTTTACTATTTGTTTAATGGTTTATAGTAAATTTTTGAGATCATCAATGTCGTAAAAATACCTTTAAACGAAATAGGTTCAATTCATGTAATTCTGTAATCTACTGCAAAGAGTTCATTTTTTACAATGTTGGTAAACACAGTTAGATGTAGATCAACTAAAATTTGTAAAATAGACATTTTAATAAATCAGTGAACAAATATCATTTCAGATCCCTAGGAATTAACCAGATAACAACCATTCAAGACAATGCCTTTAAAGGATTGCCAAATTTACAGCAACTGTAAGTTTTTGATCATTTTTTCATGTGTCAGATTAAAATAAAATTTTATTTATTAGCAAATTCCCAAATTTAATGTATTAGGAAATTTGCTTACAACGTTTAAAAAAAATTGTGGAAATTCAGTGGATTGAGTAAAGGACAATAGATGTTGTGTCTGCATGTCGACGCATGTACTGAACACAAAGTAAAGCAGTAGATAATGAGTTATTTGACTCTACAGAATGCATGATTAAGTGCCCTGAATGTTTACTCCCAAGGGTGAAAAAAATGCTTCCTACTTAGTATTTCTTCAGACTAAAAAAAAACATCACGCATGTACTGAACACAAAGTAAAGCAGTAGATAATGAGTTATTTGACTCTACAGAATGCATGATTAAGTGCCCTGAATGTTTACTCCCAAGGGTGAAAAAAATGCTTCCTACTTAGTATTTCTTCAGACTAAAAAAAAAACATCAGGTACAATGTTTTTTGGGCTTTTAAAACTTGAGGAGTGACAGGTGAAGTGTTGTAATAAGTCTCTCAGTAACATGTTCAAACTCAAACAAGGATAAAAGTAATTTCCTCACATTACTGCTCAGATTGTTTTTTTTTTTTTCAGAACGTATTGCTTGGATTTAACGAGGTCGAGTCTAATTATTTCTGCCCTAGGGATTTTGATAATTTTTTGATAACTAATTTTTACTGTTATATTTATTGTTTTAGGATTAAAAAATCGAATTTTTACCACCCCGATTTCTGAGCGGGGCATCTCAAATGTTGTCAAACTTTACTATTGGACCCTATGGAAATTTGTTGGAAAATCGCCAAATCATTACATTTTTTCCATATTTTTGTATTTCTGCCCTAGGGATTTCTTTCAAATAAATGAAAGTACGAGTTCAAAAATTACGCAGACTGTGCTATTATTTACTCTTTCAGACGTCATATAGTTATGAAATTTAACAGAAATATGTAACTTAAACATTCCAATAAATTTTGGGCAAAATTTCTGTATTTTAACAAAATTCTACTAAAATAATCGGTATGATTATATCGCTGATGGAGAGGTACGGAGCACGACTAAAAATTAGAAGCAAAAGTATGCGGAATCAAAAATTTAACTCATTAATTTTCTATTATTCGCGATATTTTCCGACAATTTTTTCAAATGTATCTTTGAATTAACACTGTGCCGGATAATTATGCCACTTCAAAAGTGGCATTTTGGCGCCCGCCAAATATTCAATTTTCAGGAAAATGAAAGATGTCATCTGAAAGACCTTGATGTGTAGACTTCATATCTACCTTTTGTTATTGTGTATCTCACCTGTCAGGTGAGATACTCACCTTTAATTAAAAAATTCCCTTAGGAGAAAAATATATCCTGTAGGAATTTAATAATTCCCAAGGGATTTACATGAAATCCTGCAGGATTTTGAAAAATCCTATTGGAAATTTGTCAAATCCTACAGGAAATGAATTTCCCAAGGGAATTATAATTTTCCTGTGGGAAAATGTAATCCTATAGGATCTTTTAAAAATCC
>NW_026930255.1:0-42134 GCF_032062105.1 Saccostrea cuccullata
TAACAATTAAGCATATCAAAGGCAAAGACAATGTTATTGCAGATGCCTTGTCCAGAGTATCGTGAACATATATGATTTTGTTTTAATGTACATTTTTCTTTTAAAAATTTAAAAGTTTTCATTACTTTAAATTTTTTAAAGGGGGGAGGTTTGTGAGGTGTGTTGTATTTGTATTATTTCATCATGTATATTATTAGTAACATTAAGTTTCTTGAACATTCCAGAGTGGTTAACATGTTGGTCATTTTTTCTAAACTTTCTTGAACTTTGTGTATGTCCAGAACTTTCCAGAATATCATATACTTACAACTTCTAGAATATTCTAGATTTATATTATGTATAAATTCCTGTCAATTCATCATAGATACACTCTTGTGTATGAGCACCATTGAGTTATTACTGGGATATAACTTCACTGGGACATTGTGTGCACCGGACACTCTGATGTATGTTTTTTTAGATTTTTGCTAAGTTTTCTAAGGATTTGTATATTACTGTAAATAAATTTTTTTAAGTTTAAACTGTGTGATTGATCTTTGCTGGCATTTAGGGTTATTCTGACCCATAACACAGGGACATCAACAATAGTGGGAAACAGGGGATTTTTACATAACGGGTTTTCCCCGTTATGCAAAATATATATATATATATATATATATATATATATATATATATATATATATATATATATATATATATATATATATATATCTAAACATTTCTTTAAAAAACAGAGAAAAATTTTTTCTTACCTTTCTAAAACAAGAAATCCTTAACAGGCCATAAATATGTTTGGCAAATAAATTATGAAAAAAATGAAAAAGTTTAATGTATTTTTGAGATGAACAAATGTTATCGCTAAAATAGTACAATGGGGTTTTGTTAAATAGTAAAAACATTTCGAGTTTATTAAAAATTTATTTCATTTAAACTCAAACTTTTTTGGCCTTTTTGTTATTGAAGATCTTTGTACATGTAAAATATTCATGTGTGTTTTAAAAGGACACTGATTAAATGAATACTAGTTGATAGCATGTAAAATATTCATGTGTGTTTTAAAAGGACACTGATATAAATGAATACTAGTTAATAGCAAATACTTTAATTCAATTAAAAAAAATGAAAATGCTTACCTAAAACGTTGAAGAGACCGAGTAAAAATCCAAACAGGATCCAAAACATAATAACGACTTTGATTTAAATATGGTAGTAAATTAGCTTTAAAACAGCAATTTAAAAACGAAGGACAGGAATCAGGGAAATTTCCGTTATTTCCCCAATTCAACTGCGCAGTTGCAAAATAATATACGGGAAAGGATCACCTTTGTTTTTGCTTTAAATGGCTTTAAAAAATCTGTAAAAAGATAGTTCGGGAGTCCCAAATAATAAAAATAAAAAAAATTTACAACAATAAAAATTTTAAAATTTATTTTTTCATGACTGTTAATTGTTCCAGGGGAAAATTTCCCAAAAAGAAAAATATCCAGGATGTCTCAAAAAAAATATGTTCAGAGCCATAAAATTTTTTTTTAAACCTAAGTCTAAATTTTAAAGGGGTCAATGGTAAATGATCTTGTTTATTGAAATACATTTTTAAAAAATAAAAAAGCTCGCTATAAAATGGCCTTTAATAATAAACAAAACATCGCCTATCACATATTTAAATAGATCACAATACAATATATGTCTCACGCAGGAAAAAATTAAACCTTATTATCGTAAAATCTTTAAACCATGAGGAATAGTTTTTCAATTAAATATAAAATTGTTGCCAATTTGTGAATTAAAATATTTACGGTGGGTGATTTCATTTGGAATTTTTAGTAATTATCAACTTTTCATTTCCGACATTTTTTTTGTTTTCATTTCCGACATTTTTTTTGTTTTCATTTCCGACATTTTTCAGATAGTACTTTTAAAACAGATTTGAAGACTTTATTGGGAAAAATTTAAAGGAATACATATAATAAATAAATCTTTAAAATCCAATTTCTGAGTTTTTTTAAAGGTTCATTCTCTATAAGGCCATTTTCCGGCCTACGATTAAATCACTTTAAAATGTAATTTTATATAACTATTATATTCAGTTCATGTTTTGATGTTTGTTTTTCAACATCGATCATCTAAGTCACGTGATTTAGAAAAAAAAAATGGCTGTCAGTTAAAGAAAAATTGAGGGTAGGTCATTTAAAAAATTTTATGCATAATTGTAATGTAAATGATTGAAAAATTTTTTATTTATGTGGAAATCACCAGACCTAAGTCATAAATTGAAAAATTTATTGATTAAGGTTTAATTTTTCGACAACAATTCCAATACATCCCGATTTTGCATATTTTGAAAAAATCTTTTGCAAAATCAAACTGAATGATGCTGAATAAGTTATTTGCAATTTTTTGAAAAGTATTACATCATAAATAATTATATTGTAAGTGTTTATCATATCTATAATGTGGTATTATTTTACGCATAAAATAACCATTTTAAAACGGGGTTTCTAAATTTCTATTGAACTGTAAAAGTTATGAATCAAATTTGAAAGTACTAATGGATTTTGATTGTGATTAAATAAATCTGAAGTAGTAATTAAAAAAAAATTAACAATTGAAAAAAAAAAAATAATAAAAAATTAACAGCATAAGAATCAATGAAATACTTGTTAATATTCATGTACATGTACATGTAAATAGTATAAAATAACTCAGAGCGGTTGCTTAAATATTAATTCTAAGTAAAATGAAATAATGTTGAAAATGGATTTGTTTTTATTTAATTCTCGTGTTGGACATACATTAATTAAAAATGTCATATAAACTTTATGTATTTACATGTTAAAAATACCCCCCCGTTAGCCCCCTCCCCTGTGCCAAACCCAAACGGAAAATGGAAAGAATTTTAACAGTTCCTTTAATTAACTATGCATATCAAATTCTGAATTTTTCGTAAACACGAGTATACGGACTTAAAGTTCAAACACCCCGGGTAAAAATGGACACTTGGGTTTCATGCCCCTTTTTCCACTCTTGTAACCTGTTTAAATTCAATTTTTTTAAAGTGAAGCTCAAAATCTTTTTTTAGCACGGAAGACAGTTCCATTTTTAGTTTTTACATTTAAAGTAAATGTCATCGGTCTTTTTTTATATTTTTTTTTTAAAAAATTAAAAGGTCCCGTCCCACACGGGGCGTTGATTATTAATACAAAATTCTATGCAATTATAAACACTTGACCTAAAGTGAATGTCTGGTTGAAAAATCCTTAAATGGCCTATGGTATAAAGCAACATTCAACTACGGTATATCAATCAAATATTGTATTTAGGAATCCCTTTCCTCCTCACCAGTTTATTTCAAAACAAGACTAATGTTATCGTTCTTGTTCAATATATTTAAAAAAGTGAATGAATAAAATTGATCCTTAAATATTTAAAACCCAGTTAACAAAATATGGATCATGATACTCGTACTAAAGTGTATATAAACATTATGTGTATACTAGTACCCATGGAAAAAAATCAATAACACAATTAATAAAATGCATTTACCCCTTCAACAAACACAATTTTAAAAATATACAGTACTCATAAAAAAAAACAATTTGAATATATGGAGTTTTATAACGGAATTTAAAGAGGTAGCAGATATAGATTTCTAAACTATCATTATAAAAATTTAAAAGATACTCATCATATTCACACCTTTAATTCTATTAAAAGTTTTTATTTCTTAATTTTTATCAGACATTTCAAAGAAACCTACTTGTAATTTCATGACATAAAAAATTTTAGTCCCTTTATTTTTAATTTTTAAGTTAAAAGTTCACTTTTTTTTTAAAAAAATATGCATGGCTGATATAAATCTGAGTAAATCAACAGAAAGTTGTACTATAACTGAAAGCTTTTAAAAAAAATAATCTACATAAGCTGATATCCTTCATTGTGAGTAGTTAGCTTTTTTGGGAAATATAGTAAAAATAAATGAAAAGTTTTTATTTAGGTGTCATAACCACCTTTAACCAAAATCATATTTTGGTAGTTACTTTTTATGCTTATAAGAAATTTATATGCAAATTTTTGTGTTGGTTAAAGGTGGTTAAGCATGCGTGGGGAACTAACACAGCCACCCTCTTGGTTTCCCCTTACTCTAATGCTAATACGGACCTATGGGCCTTCTTTGTGACCCTTTTCATTTAAAAAAAAATTTTTATCATTAACCAACCAACATTTATCATAAACTTGGAACATAAACCTAGTGATTCATGCAATTTTTAAAGGAAAAAATACTATTTGAAAATTTGAAGTATTGTAGGCCCCAAAAAGGGCCCTTTTAGAGAATGATCCTTTATCAATGAAAAACTGTGGTAAAATGTAGGCAACTACCTGAATTAAAGTTTGAGAGATTGACTAATGTTTACTGAATTCAGGCATATGTAAAGCAGAAAAAATAAAGTACTGTGTAAAGCAGTGTAATAAATCTTATCCCCGGAGTAAAAACGGGATTAGAATACTAATAAGTGTCTTGGACAAAATTTAAAGTGCTGTCACTGACTTTTTTTTAGTGCACATTAAATGAAGTGAAAAAGTTGTATTTTCGTTGAAACCTTTAACTAAGACTTAGTGCTACATGTATGCACATACGTATATGATAAATATTTTTTTTTAAATAAATTTTTAATCAAAAATTTTGCAATAAATACTTTTAAAATTTCATTTTAGCTGCTGGAAAACATGAAATTGCCACCAGGAAAATTCCGGAAATGAAAACAAAATTATGTGGAAATGAAAACAAAAAATTGGGGAATAAAAAAAAAAAAATGTCGGAAATGCTATGCAGATACCCGGGAAAATGAAATGCAGCGTTACGCGTAAGCAAAGCTTTTAATTTAGTCTGTGTATTCTTGTTAAATGGCTGGAGGATTCGTCCCTTTAATAACATAATTTTCTTTCAAATTGAAAAAAATTTTTTAAATCCCCCAACCAAACCAAGAAAGTGTTGGAATTTTTAAAAAATGATTCCCTCAGATTTTTTTTGGGGGTGGGATTATTATAGTGTATTGTTTAATGTCCCTCTGAAAAATTTTTCACTAATGGAGCGTAGAGTATGCCAGTGAAGGGCTTCAAAATTTGGGCCTTTTAAAACCTTTAAAATCACTGTTATTTGGAGGTTGCCAGGTATAACAATGGGGAAACTGGGGTAATTTGCATAACGATCAAGCCCCTTATGCTAAAATTACCCATGTTTTCCCCCTATTGTTGATGTCACTGGAACCTTTTAACTGACGTATTTCATATTTTATTTCATTTAAATAAAATTTTAGAGTAAGACATTAAAAATTAGAAAAATAGTTTTAAATTTCACAGGGCCTTCATGCCAATTTAATAGTCCTTCACACTGAAAAACACAACAGCCGCGCGAGATTTACATGCATATTTGGGCCCCCTTACGTCAGACACAGAAAAAGCGGGAAAGCATGCGTATTACCTCCCCTTTCCTGTTGACCTATCACCTGCCTTTTCTTCCGGCAGAATTATAAGTAAAATCCACCCACTTTCAAACAGTTATCACGGGAAAAAAATTAGAAATGGAAATATTCAGGGCTATTGAGCAGTGAGGGTTCTTTATGTGCCTGCGCCTCCATGATCGAATTTACGTTTTTAAGATCATACATGTATCCAAAAGACCCTTGATTACTTTCATTGCCAGCGCTTGGCAAAGGAACATACCCCAGTTTACGTTTTGGGTATACCGAAAGAGAATGAACCCGGGCCTCCCCATACAACGAACCTTACCCCTAAACTACCGTGACGGTCTTGGGGATGGGCTTTTAAAATATCAAAATAAATCTTCCTATTTAAACTAATTTAAACCCTATTTCGTATACTAAATATTAAAACAAATATGTTTTGAAACATTGATGAAACCCATTCCCAAAATGTGAAGGTTAAACTTTTTTTAAATGCAAATTTTAATTATTTACCCCAAAATAGGGTCTCCTAACTGTAAATACGATTTTCCCAAATAAAGGCCATTTAAAGATTTTTCTAAATCAGAATTCTTTAAATTAAGGTCATAATGTAAGAGTTTTGGTATCAAAAAAAAGGTCTTGCCACAAAAAATACATATGTGAAACATGGAGGCCCTTCCCCAACCGTTAAAACATATGGCCTAGGTGAAAAAGATTTTAAAAGTAGGGAAATAAAATCAACGTAAGAAGATTAAGATTATTGGTATTGGAAAGGCCTTGTCAAAAGAATAACATTGTATTAAATTGCGAAGTATGAAAACCCTAGCCCTTACTGTTCAAAAGATTTTGGTATCTAATGAACAGTTTGCCCAAAAAAATATATACATATGTTTAGTATTAAAGTCCTAGCTTAACCGTTCAAATTTAGTGCCAAGGTTAAAATTTTTTTTTATAAACCGGAAATTCCAAGGTCAAGATCAAAAGGTCTAGGTTATAGGTATCTAAGAAACGGCTTCCCAAAAAAAAAAAATATTGAAGTATGGAAACCTTACCCCTACCGTTCAAAAGTTATGGCCAAGTTTAAAAAATTTTAAAAAGTGGGTAAAACTAAGGTTAAAGACTAAAGGTCTTGATGAAAATAAAAGGTCTTGTCACAAGAATTAAACGGCACAGTAGACAAAGGAAAATTGACAAATGTAGAATTTTCGCATAACCTCTGAAAATTTTTTTCCATTCCTAAATTTTGGGTTTCGAAAATTACAGGGTTCAAAACCTAAAAATTAATTTTTTTTGGGGGAAAAAAAAAATAAAAATTTTTGTATGCTCCAGTTGAATGTTGTTTACAAGTTTTGCTAAAAATAAAGTAGCTTGACCTTGACATATACAAAACAACGAAAGGTAGATACAACCTTTCTTTTTCCCGGGACTTAAATTGTGCAATCAATTCTTCATTTAATTGTCATATCATCGCTATATACTCCTAATTTTATAATCTTTTCTGTATGCTACAGTATTATTAACTAAATATGATTTTGACTCATTGTGTCCTTTTAAATAAATGAATTATGAAAGCACTGGTTCTTACCTTTCAAAGAATTTGGCCAAGATTTGTCATTAAAAGTAGATAAACTAAAGGTGTAAGGTAAAAGGGTAAAAGGTCTTGGTACCAATAAAGGGTCTTCTTACAAGGATTACATAAGTGAAGTATAAAAGCTTAACACTGACTGTTGAAAATTTAAATGTCAAGGTTAAATTTTTTTTCTTTACAGATATCTTCAAGGTCAATTCCAAAAGAACAAGATTGGTGGTATCCAATGAAAGGTCTTGCCACAAAAAATTTATATGTGAAGAATCAATTCCCTGGTACTTGTATCTATTTCAAAAGTTTGGCCAAAGTAAAAGTTTTAAATTTTTTTTTTAAATGTGGATCAATTTCAAGGTCAAGGCCAAAAGGTAATTTTGGAACCGAAAAAAGCTTGTCAAAAGGAAAACCCTGTAAATTTGAAAGTCATAGCTTCATTTAATCAAAAGTTAGGGCCCAAAGGGTTTTAAGTTTCTACGAAAAAACAAACAGAGACAAGAGACAGCTAGACAGACAGACAGACAGACGGACACAAAAAAACTTACCCCCCAAACTTCTTTTAGGGGTTTAAAAAAAGCATAAAAAAAAAAAATTTAAAAATGATAAAGTTGGTAATGAACCCTAAATGACAATAAAGCAAACAGAAAATGTTTTTATTTTTTTTTTCCCCAATCCCGGGGTATTTTCAAAAATGGAATCATGAAATTAAAAAAATATTGAAAAATGTCTCTTGCATCAAAAAGTCAGGAAAAATGGATTTAAAAGCATATTGTCTTCATTTGACTTTCTTAAAGATAGTATGTCCAATTTAAAAATATCATGATTTTTGAAAAAGAAATATTAAGTTTATATGCTACGGGACGAAAATGATCCTTTTAAAAAAAGATTTGTATACTAATAAAAAAAAATGAAAATATAACAATACGCAATGCTGGTTTTAGCGGAAAACAAAAGGTTTTCGGGAAAAGGAGAACTGTGAAGTAATATTTATAAAAAATTCTTTCATGGTGGACTTTTCATACCTAAACCCCCAAATTTTTAATTTTTAAAAAAATCACTATTTCCCAGAAAGTAAATGGCACATTTGGCCCAAACCAAAAGGATTTTTTTGGGGATATTTGAGGGGGGGGGTGGGGGGGGTAGGGGGGTTTAACACGGGGGTGGTGGACCTGGGGGGGGAAACCCCCGGTTGTATATTGAATCCGGCTGTGGTTGCCCGTAATCAGGCGGTTTCCATATCCGGGTTGCCTTGGGCTGTTGATGAAAAAAAATTTTCCAAAAAGCACAACAAATTTGCATGGGGTGTAACAAAATTGCAAAGTTGATATTTTTTCTTAAATAATAATAAGAAATAAAAAATTTAAATATAAATGTTCATGAAAAAAAAAAAAAAAAACAAACAAATTAAAATAATTTGTGTTTTTCCAAAATTTGGGTAATCTTCTAATTGGTGTCATAGCATCGAAGTTTAAATTTTTTCTCTGCATTGAGATAAGCATTTTAAAAGGGGAAAAACCATAAAAAACAATCATTAACTATTTTTTTTTTGGTTTAGGTGTCTTTTACCAAAAATTTATTTTGCTAAAAAGTCCTACTGTTGAGATATTTCAGGGGGTCAAATGGTTTTGGGTTTTGATGCTCATTTATTATTCGTGTGGATTTATGCTTAAAATCCATCTCGAGGGTTCTGATCATCAAAAAGAACGCCACCAGTTGCCAGAGGTGAGCAGCAATGTTTTACATATACTCGGCACTCAGGGGTATTGAGCAGTCATGCCCTTGAATGATCTTTTTTTGGCCCCAAATTTAAACGTCTATTTTAAGGGCCGGTCCAATTGTTGGACGTAGAGACCGTTACTTGGATACACCGAATAAAACCCAGGGCACGTGTATTTGTAGGTGCTGTCATGTAAAAGATCCCCCATTGCTAAATGACTAAATGCCAGTTTAAATAAAAATTTTCCCTCCACAGCATGCAAGAGACGGGGTTTCCCTATGAGGAAAAATTTTAGGAACGTTAAACAACATTTATCAATCAATCAACGGGGGCCTTTCCCATTTTCCACAGGGGGATTTAAAACCCCCTTTAAAGGGTCAACTCCTTTTTTTTTGACACTGAGCTGACCGCTACCATCGGGGCGCTGGCAAATTTGATTCGTTAAAAATATTGAGATGTTTCATTTTTAAATTTTACCCCTTTAGTTTTCAATATGACATAAGTTTGAGGGAGTCGAAACAAAAGTGAAAATGAAATCCCTTTTAAATAAGCATTTTAAAGTAATATTATGTTTCCATAAATACAGATGTACAACTAAAATAAAATAAAGGTTTTAAAAAATGGTCCAAATGGTGGCCGATGCATGTTAAGGTTATTGTATGAAATTTCATTTTATTTATGTCGTAACAACAAATTTTAGTGCCCCCCTTTTTTCTCTTAATTTCTCAAATTGATATATTGTTTCTTTTATCTTTTTTTTAATTCATGTTTGTGACCTCAAAGAAATGATATGAATTTCAATACAATGCTCAATTAAAAACTAGGGTTTTAAATTATTTTAAGAGAAACAGAAATCGATAAAAAAAATTGCTTCCTTACTTGTGGTCACGGTGTTGACTGCAGCTGTATTATGAATGACCTGTCCTGGTCGATTCTTCTTTTTACAGCAGATGATGATGACAACGACAACAACGATGACTGTGAAAATTATGCCTCCGATAATAGCCCCTGCAATGGTCCCTACGTCACTGTAGGTGGAGTAGTAATAATAACAATAGTACCACTGTATCCCGAGTAGTAACAGTAATACGCAGTGATGCCAAATTGTACCCTGAAAAGAAAAAAATAAAAACCCAATTTTCAAACAATGCGATATAGAAGATAATAAATAAATTGAACCATTCTAGCAGGAAAGTTGTCAATGCGGAATCTAAAGGGGATCCTGCACTCACACCCCATCTAGAATTTGTTTCTTTAAAGATTAAAAATCTTTAAAATCTTAATGTTATATAGTTATACATAGCTTTACAAGAACATTTATATAAATTTAAAATATCTCATTCGTCATTCTCTTTCTCGTCATCTCTGACAAAATCTTAATGAATATTTTCGTTTTTTTCTTGTAATATTAAATATTTATTATATGCATACTGATATTAAAAGATAGATGAAAAAAAAATACTTCTAACGGAACGTTCGTTTACATTGCTCACGAGTTTAAATGCCTTTAGAAAGCAGAGTTATCGATCGCTTTTCAATAGTAGAAATGTGTGCTTAAGTGAACTCCACACACTTGTACAGAACAAATATCTGAATGCGTGAAGTAACTGTATACTTCTTGATCTTGAACTTCGTGAATTTTAAGATATTTTAAAATCCCTGACCTGTCCTCTCTTTTCTCTGTACATTCCTTAGATTTCGAAATATTATTTTTATCAATTTCAACGTAAATGATAATATTGAGATTTGTTTTGACCATGAGGGTAAAAATCTTCCTGTTTTATATTTTAAATCTACAGCTGTATAGGATGTACATTTATAATGTCCTAATTTAATTGTTTTTTCATTCATTCAGTGTATGAAGTATGGAAACTAATTGCACCATCCAACACATTATATTAATAAAAATGGACCTTTTTTCTGATGAGGCAAACATTATTTAATTATTTTTAAGTAAAATTTAAGACAAATGATTTCCGAAAATACTTTAAACAATTTTTACAGAGCTTATTATAAAAATTTAGTGTTTGTGTTTAAATATCCATTTTTCAGAAATCATTAAATACAGAAAATTACATACACGCAGTTCCAAAATTATTCACATATTAAAAACTTTTTATAAAGTTTTATCTCTTTTGTAATGCATAACAATTAAATAAAAGATAATTGCGGATTTTTATAATTGATTCTCAAATACTTTTAATCTAAAGAAGGTCATAACATGAAAATAATATTTACAGGGAAAAATGAACACTAATAACTGGAATTACTTGCTTAAAATAATTAAATAATTATTACCTAATATATGGATGAGACTGGTAAAAAAATCCAAATCCTAAGAGCCGGAGTCATGATCACGTTTTTGATTGAACGAGGATAAAAATAATCCGAACGGTTTCAAAACCTGGTCATAAATCATGGAATTTCAAAATGCAAGCATACCTCCTGTGGGAAATAAAAATAGTGCCTATGGATCAATGACTTTTATTTTCTCTTTAAAGTCCAGTGGATGAATTAGATTCTTAACGGACATTTCACTTTTTGTATATTTGTATTTAATTTAAATATCTAAATTAAAATTAAAGATATGCTTTTTTGTAAACAAAAAAAGAGTTGGGCTTGGGTTTTTTATTAAGATCTTCAACAAGGAGTCTTGACATCTAAATAATTTCAATCGAAATAAAAAAAACATTTATAAGGTCCATTAAAGTGAAAGTTACTAGAATACAATCTGATATTTTTAAAACCATGCCATTCTATGATTCGTAATATTCAAAAGACGAGTTTAAATAACAGTTTAAGTAATGGTGGTTTTGTGTAGAAAAGTTTAAATTATTCGTAGAAGGAGAAAACGATGCGGCGTTTTAGCAACCTGAGCTGAACGCTCAAGGTAAAATTTCTGATCACCCGTTTTGTGGGGGAAAATTCCCCCGCCCGTCCTTTTGTCTGTCTATTTGCCTGTAAATTTTTCACATTTTCTATTTCTTCTTGGCCAATTTTAACTAAAGAAAGCCCATACTATTTTTAAATGAATGGGATAATCCGATTAAAATTAAAAGGTCACAACTTATTTCGAGAGGATATAATGAATAAAAAGCAAACATACACGTTGAATACATTTAGGATCTTCCATGATTTATAGAAAAGATATGATTTTTAAACAAGGAGTTGTGTTTTTTATAGCCTAAGCAATTTGATAAAAACACATAGTTGGATAAAAATCATATCCAACTACAAATCAGGGGAGATTCTTTTTATACCATGTTTAATACTTAACAATCAATGTTTCAATGTTTTGATTTTGATAATATAACAACGACAACAACGACGACTGTGAAAATTATGCCTCCTACGATAGCCCCCGCAATGGTTCCTGCGTCACTGTTGGAGGAGTAGTAGTACATGTAATAATATTAAATACTATAGTAAGTATAGCAAATAGTAGAAATAATACCCTGCTGATGTTAATTGATAACCTAAAAAGGAATAGAAAAAATTCAGAAGTGCATTTCTAGAAAATTATAATACATTTATTGAGTCATTTGAAAGTTGAATGAATCCTGTTACATGATGTTGTTGCATATTTAAAATAATTAACAATTGTATATTGTTTGTACAGCAATCAATTTTGGTACACACTACATTGAAAGTCGAATTTCACTCTCTCTCTCTCTCTCTCTCTCTCTCTCTCTCTTTTTTTGACGAGGACATGTACTGTACATGTACATAAAATAGCGTATAAAAAATATAGCACAATTTCTGAGTATTCAGTTGTTGGCGTATTCATAAATTAGCGCTACACATCTATGCGCGATATGTTGTATCAATAAATGTTTCTGTAGCGATATTTAGGGGTTTGCTCATATTTTGCGCCAAAGCTGCCTAAATATGCTGCCCACTTTTTTACGTACACATGAGTATATAAAAACTGATATTGCCCATCCCTTTTAAAATTATATTTTAAGCAGATTTTGCCTCTTGGCATTGACATTCGCATAGGAATCAAACTAAGCATTAATAATTGGAAACTTCAGATTTTAAATACCTCGGAAAACTTTTTGTCACGTGTGATCGATCAAACAACTGTAGAAAGGTGTATTAAGTTTTTTTTTACTAATTATGATAACCACATGAAACAAATTTAACGTTTGAATAAGTGAAGTATCTCTATACAATTGTACTTCTGCACTTTTTCAATATTTTCAAAATACCCCTTCTGTATTTGTTTTCCCTTAGTTACCTATCTTTTTTCTCTTTTCCATGGATTTTTTTTTTACATTTTTGACAAGTTCTATATCAGATGAAGTCGATGAAATTTATTAAGAAACAGAGACCTAGCTAAAATTCAAATAAATTCTATTTTTTTTTTTATAATTTTAAATCCATCTATATATTTCCTTACCTTTTTATTTGAAAGGGAAAACAAATAATTATAATTTTGCGTGAAAAGTCTCAAACACGTGAAAAAAAGAAAGAAAATATAGTCATTTACTTCATGTGTGTACTTCTCATAAATGATGTAAATAATTCAATGAATATTCTGTGCGAAATCCTTGACATATTCAGTTGAAATGTCTCTGTACTAAAATTTGGAAAGGATTGAAAGTAGTTTCAGAAACGTAATTTATAAATATTAATAGAAAAACAATGCAGTTTATACCCTTTTCCTATTATATATCTATTTAAAAAATTCAAACACATAAGAATTTGATTTTTTTATTGAAATATATGTAAAATATCTCAGCTTTTAAATAAAATAGAATATATATTTAAGCTTATAGCAATCAGGGGAATAAAATGTTATAAAAAAAAAATCAATACTTACTTAAAATGTTGAAAAGACTTAGTAAAAATATCAAAATCTTGAAAGAAAAAGCCATGTTCAGTATTTCATTCAATGCGACACGGACACAACCATAAATTTGGAAAATTCTAAAGTTCGCTTGCAAATCATGAAATTTCAAAATATGTACACCTCCTGCAAGAAATGTAATTGCGTAACTATATGGATCAGTGACCTAGGGTATTTTTTAATTTTAAATAGCCAATAGATAAATGAAAACTTCGATTCAAAACGGAGATTTTTTTCACTTCTATATATATTACATGTGTCCCAAATAATTTTGAAAGTATGCTACTTGGTATGCACATTTAAATAATTCTTAGAGTGGTTATCATAAAGATATTTACATGTATATAATCCTGTCAAGTCAGACAATGAGTTCCAATAAAGAAGACTAAAAATTTTTGACGTTCTTGAGAGTTAAGGTGGTAAGAACACACTGAGAAAAAAAAACTAGTTGAAGTACTAAGAAGACTGGTAAATTTTAAATTTGCCCATACAATCACATTTTTAAAAGTAGTTTTACTAGGTATTGAGTAGATTTAGTAGATAAGATTAGTAACTTTCACTAGGTATTTAAGTATCTATACAACCCCTGCTCCACTTCTAACTTTTCTTAGCCAGTAAACAGAAAGATTACTAATCACGACAAACGCTTTACGAGGCACACTGTTAAAATCACTATGTATTTCTTTCAGTGCAAAAAACAGGGGTCCGTTTTACAAAAGAACTTACGACTAAGACCAAAAACTTCAGATTATTGAAAAATTTTGCAAAATTAATAATTTTCTTGGAATTGTTTGTAAAAAAATTTCATCATTCCATTTAAAAAGCTTAATTTAATTTTCGATATAATGTTAATTAAAAAGTTATATGAAAATTAAACTTAGTCTTAAAGGGGCCGACTATAGTTTTTTTGGGGAAAAACTACAATAGCGAAACTATTCATTTTTATACCATATATAACTTACATAAACTTCAGTTTACATGCAAAGTTTGGGGGAAATCTACCGTCCAGGTATTTTGAGTGACCTTCTCAAAATACAGGTACATTTACTATAGGATTATATAGGGAAATGCCAATTTTTAGCACTTTAAAGCAAATTATACAAATACTACGATAGACATTTTGTTCAAACTATAATATTTTATGAGTAATACTATATCATACAATATATGTAAGAAACACAAAATTCTACCGTTTGTTAACAGAGGGGGCATCTCAAAATGCAAAAAATTAGCAGATTTTACTATTTTTATAGAGTACTACAAAATATGACGTACTCAATGGATTCACATGAAAACATAATAAAAATATTAGATATTCTAAAATTTCTATGTTTTAAATTTCAAGAGCGTATGTTTATTACTTTTTTTTTTTAATAATATTTCTATTAAACCATTAGTTAAGAGTTACAGATTATTATAACGTCAAAAACGCACTGTAGCGAGGTCAATCTACCTATCAATTGCAAAATCGGTTAAAAAATCAATTATATCAAATTGTAATTGCATTTTTTACCTATAATTTCTTAATTTTGTTTAATTTTATTTATTAAGCGAAAAAAGTTGCATTAAAACAGTAAATACGCTTCATTTTACTATGATGCGCGAAATATTGCGCAATGGAAACTATATAGTCGGTCCCCTTAAGTCGTAAGTCATTTTGTAAAACGGACCCCTGAATCTGACATAATTCATGCTTCACCATAATTAAAAGGATAAGAATAAATAACTATTTGGTTAAACTGGTTGCAAATTTCCATAAAAAAGTACACATGTTATTATGGGATATTAAGTAAAACAAATTATTATATAGTCTATTTATAGTCCCTAAATAATCTTTACAAGCGCAAACAGTTCATAACACTAATTATTATATAGTCTATTTATAGTCCCTATAAATCTAGACAAACGCAAACAGTTGGAACACTACATATTCACCGGATTTTAGACCATATTCACCGGAGGGTCAATGCGCGTGCAACGGCATTGTGACGTCACAATCAAAACGTAAAAAAATTTGTTGTAAACAATGGTTGAAACGGCCGCAGCGAGCTACGTATCTGAACAGAAAAGCACTTATTCAAACCTATTTCAGGATTATTTTTAACATTTGGACGCTTAAATAGCGAAACTGGGAAAAGGGGGAAACACGGATGTTACAAACAGTAATTTGGAGATTTTTTTTTATTTTCAACAATGGAAGATCGCAAATGAAAATGGTGACTCATATAGCCATCAATGTCTTATTTATTCAAATCCCGACTATATAATAAAACAATTAGGGATTTTTTGGTGTTGAATATGGGTTTTTCCCACCAGAAAAATATCCATATTGACCTCGGCTTCGCCTCGGTCAATATGAATTTTTTTTGGTAAAATAAAAAACCATTTCAACACCAAAAGACCCATAATTGTAAAAATTTTTTAATTCCCCGGTTTTTTAAGTAAGCCAACTGTAAAATTGATTTGAAAACCATTTTTGTGTATACTCACGCGTAGAAATATAACGGAGAAACGTGCGTTACCGTGACGTCACAATAAGGCTACACCGACGTTAGTAAAAGTATAACAATATAGGGCAGCGAGAAATTTAAATATTGAGTATATTTTCGGTTTTCCAAATATGTAAAATGTAAATATAAGGAATGTTTTTTCAGTTTAGTGTGAATTATTGGGGTGTGAATCACACAGACTTGCACGTAGGCATATTTCATGAAGCGCGCTAGCATCTGTATGATTCACACACCAATAAATCACACAAAACTTAAAAACATTCCTTAAATATTCACTCTATTTGAGGCCGTATTCACCGGAGGGTCGGTGCGCGTGCAACGGTATTGTGACATCACAATCAACACCCCAAACAACGTTGTAAACAATGATTGCAATGGCCACAGCACAGCTTCAACAAGAATTTTAAGTACCAACTCCCTCTGCAATTAAGAAATAATGTATTTTTTTTTAGTTTTATTGAGATGTAAAACGGGTTGGTCACGTGATCAAATCCCATGAAGCCGGGCTTTATGGAAGAATTTTTATGTGCCAACCCTTTTTAACCCCCAATAAAACTCAAAAAAATATACCTTATTACTTATATTTACATTTGTGATTGATTTATTACAAATAATAAGGTACTAAAGTTTTAAATCTATAAAGAATTATTTTTTCAAATCTTAACGGTATAAATTGAATGTGTGGAACACGTCAATCACTTATGACGTCACTATCAAATTACGTAGATCGCTTATGACTAAACAATCAATTTATGGTGACATGATGAACGTGTATACAGAGAAATAAAAACGTCTTGTTCAAATAGTGTTATTTAAAGGCAAACATTTGCAAATGTAAGTTTTTATTGTTGAGTGATCTGTTCTTGTAAAGCGGGGATTAATTTAGTGACAATCACACTGTTTATAATCAACTGAGAAATAATAAAATACCTGGTAATCGAACTCACTTTGATTCATTCATTTTTTTCTTTTTTCTATATAACTATACTTACTTTCTTTCTTGCTTGCAAATCCTCAAAAGATTAACAATCTTAAATTACACTTAAAAACTCTGTATCGTTTTGGAAAGGGAAGGGGCAGACAGATTAAAAATATTTCGACTTACTTGAAAAACTTTTGAAAAGCAATAGCTCGAAAAAAAAAATTCAAACATTATTTTATTGGCGATGGTTTGACTATACTGCAATGAAAGTGCGGGGGGGGAGGAGACTCGCCTTTCAATTTTCCCTTTTTGAAAAGTGATCTATGATAAGTTTATAAATCAAAACAACATTCGGCATCGATCCCAATGGAAATTACGTCACTTCAGCTGCGTACGTACAGCGTTAACTCACTCACACATAAACGAGCATACGATTGCGTTACTATATCACCTCAATTTTGTTACGAGGGATAACAAGAACGACACATGTGATATCTTCCATCCAGTCCCAAAAAAACAGGGTTGAAGAGCTAACTAAACCTTTTAATTTATACATAAAGGAAAACTCAAGCACGAAAGATAGAGACAATTATATTGTTGAATACTGGCAAATATTTAACAAAATGACAATAAAGACTACAGGATATTACATCATATCATAATTTTTTTTTATAACAAACCAAACTAAGTGATTACCAATTGCTCAAATTATGATTATTTTCTTGGTGCAAGTTGAATTAATTCTTGTGCAAACAATATAGTTTATATACATCTGCTTACACATAAAAAAAATGGATACATGTTTGTAAGGAACAAAAAATCCGATTTGCTTATCATTACAATGAGAGTATCACATTAAATAAATGGCACTCTGCACAAATTTAAAAAAACATTTTCATCAGTATTGAGATGGTGGTGGGGGTGGGTAGGCAGGGTTCCCTCCAGTTGGCGTTGGGTACTGATTATACTGATTATAGTAATTGAATCCTTGCTGTGATTGCCCGTGTCCTGTTTGCCAATATCCTGGTTGCCCATATGTCGGTTGTCCATAATGAGCTGTACATAGAAAATGTATGAAATGAACGGAGATAACCAACAGTATTCTACCTCAGAAGTCCATTCAAATATCACAAATCTTCTTTCTTGATGCAAGTTTAATTAATTCTTGTGCAAACAATATAGTTTATATACATCTGCTTACACATAAAAAAAATGGATACATGTTTGTAAGGAACAAAAAATCCGATTTGCTTATCATTACAATGAGAGTATCACATTAAATAAATGGCACTCTGTACAAATTTAAAAAGACATTTTCATCAGTATTGAGATGTTGGTGGGGGTGGGTAGGCAGGGTTCCCTCCAGTTGGCGTTGGGTACTGATTATACTGATTATAGTAATTGAATCCTTGCTGTGATTGCCCGTGTCCTGTTTGCCAATATCCTGGTTGCCCATACCGTTTAGCGGGTTATTTTAGCGGGGTGCTAATTTTGGCTTATTTTGGCGTTTTGATGATAGTCCGCTAAAATTTTAATCGCTAAAATAGTCAGTAATCTTATTAGTGTCCATTTACAAAAGGCTAAAACCCTGCATCCGCTAAAATAAATTACGCCAAAATTAATCGCATTCCTTTGAGCAGGCAAAACGCCAAATTTTACACCCGTCAAAAAAAACCCGCGCTATACGGTATGTCGGTTGTCCATAATGAGCTGTACATAGAAAATGTATGAAATGAACGGAGATAAATAACAGTATTCTACCTCAGAAGTCCATTCAAATATCACAAATCTTCTTCATATACGTTCTTGAGATTTAAAATATAATTTAAAGTACTTAATTAGAAATAAGCTATTCAAAATTTAATAACGATTTGGGAGAGGACTATTTAAGTTTTTGGCACTTGTGTTTAACCCCTTTGACATGATGTCAATAAAATATGTTGAAACACAATATAAATCTACATTTTTGTAATTTATCATAGAATGGTTTTGATTACCTTTGATAAATTGGTTAGTGAAATGCATCGTCATAAGTTTTTTATTTCTCTCTGCTTTGAGCAGTTACATGTATCATGCAAAAGAGACTAACTATATAAAACTAATAATTAACTATTGTGTATGGCTTAACTTAGATGTCATTGAGGAGCGAAGCCTGTTTGCACCAAAGTCGTACAGTAAAATGACCTATTTTCGTTGGGTCAATTTTTCTTGCTTGATGAAAAAATATTGATTCGTGTGGATTTGATTTTGTAAATGAAGTTGAATTGTTACATTTTTATTAATTTTACCTTGCGTGAAGAAAATGTGCTAAAGAGAGTCTTTAAAATACAAAAAACAGCAATTCTAAAAATTATACCCCCTATGAAAATAAGTGACTTCATAGTATTCTAAATAGAACGGAATGTGTGACTTTCGGTCTAAAAGGAAGTCCAATTTGGTTTCTACAGTGGATGGTGCATGTAAAGAATATTATATGATCTTGTTTTAATTCTATTAATGCCATGACCACAAATATTTTAACAACAACTTTTTTCTAATTTTGGGAATCTTTTTTTCAACGTTTTTTGATATGAATGTATGATTTATGGCTACAAAGTCATAAGAAGTAATACTATATCATGATATAACTTAGCCAATGATCGATGAGGGATAAATTCAGTTCTAAAGAAAAAAGAATTTATTTATAATAATTCTGTTCCTTACTTGTGGTCACAGTGTTGACTGCAGGTGTATTATGAATAACCTGCCCTGGTCCATTCTTCTTCTTACAGCAGATGATGATGACGACGACAACAACGATGACTGTGAAACTTATGCTTCCCGCAACAGCCCCTATGATGGTTCCTACTTCAGTGCCGGAATAGTAGTAGTAAGAGCAATCACTACTATAGTAATAATAGCTGTAGTAGCAGTAAGACCCAGTTGATGTTAAATGGTAACCTGATCTGAGAAAAAGAATTTTCAAATGCACTGAAAAATTTGTTGTTTTATATATTGGCATTTACAAATTATAAAGAATTGATCACTGTTTGTCAATAAACCCATTTTGGTACGCATACATTGAAATTTAACACCTCTCTTTTTAATGCTAACAAAGATTAATATCCTCAAAGGCTAGGCATTTTATTTCAAAATTAGTGGTCAACTGAATGTTAAATGCTTATTAAAAAAAACTAATATTAACTCTCTCTCTCTCTCTCTCTCTCTCTCTCTCTCTCTCTCTCTCTCTCTCTCTCTCTTGCAATTGGCTGGATACAAGTATTTAAAACTCTTTGCCATGTCTTAATAAATATATTTTATACATACTGTGCCTTTGAGACTGATATTAGAGTCAGGGATATTCCATCTAAACACTCATAATTGGACATTATTATATTTAAATGCCTTCGAGGGGACTTGTCTTGAGTGATCAATCAAGAACTTAGGCAAAATGCATTGAAAGCAATATTTTTTTTCTTATTATAACAATACTTTTAACAGCATCAATGTCTAATTAGGTGAGGTAACTCTATACGGGGTTTGATCACTTCCTGCTCTTTTTCAATATATTTCAAAATACTTGTTTTTTTTTTTCATGTTGCATCTCATTTTCTCTGAATTATCGAAAAATAATTTTCATTTTTATATTAGATAAAAACAGACTTAATGCAAACCCATTTGAAATTCGGATATATTATTTGTTCTTTTTTAAATTCTATAATTAGATCATATATATTTCTTTATAGCTAGTTATAGCTTGTTTCAGTTGAAAAAGTAAAGTTTTATAATGTGTTTGCAGGGAAAAGAACGGAAGCCAAATAAGGACCTATAATTTTTTTTTAATTCGAATTAACGAATTGTCGAATTTGTCATAGCGAATTTAAATTCATTATAACAATTACTTTGAATTTGTGATAACGATTTTAATCTGTTAATACAAATTTGTGGGATTCATTATAACGAATTCTGTAATTTGTTATAACGAATTAAATTCGTTAAAACGAATTCTGTAATTTGTTATGACAAATTAAATTGGTTTAAACAAATTCCAAAGTTTATTTTAACGAATTAAATACTGTAAAACGAGAATATTTGGCGCACTACTAATTTTAGCGCCTTTGGCGCAAGAGCCCCTGAGCGCTAAAATTTATTGTGCGCTAAAGGATTTCTAAATATCAAATTTTTTTTGTGTGTGTATGTTCAAAGCTTTTACATAAGTACAGTAAAATTTGTCTAATCCGGACTCTGAGTACTCCGGACTTCTGTCCATTCCGTCCGTAAATTTTAGTCCCATGCACTTCTTTAACAAATTCATTTAAAAAAATTCTGTGTAGTCCGGATACTGTCTATTCTGTACTCCGAACGGCCATACTGGTCCCTACTGCTCATAATTAACGGTAATTATTCCCTCTAATCCGGCCACACCTGAGTTACTTCAAAGCAATTAACACCTTTCGTGGGGAATGTGATAATCTGTGTTTACATTAGCATGATTATTAGTGCCATGAGATGAACTCGGTGAAATGCGGCGGTGACACAGTCCACTTGAAAAATATATTATATGATTAAATTACAATTTAAAAAAAATAACTTTGTTTTAACTCCTTTTACCACATTATAACATAAACACAAAAAGATATGCACGCGATTTACAAATCAAAATATAAATCGGGATCGGAAATCGAGCGCATTCAAAATGGCGCCATGACACTATGGGGGAAGACGTAAATTTTTACATAAAATTAAAAGTTCAATATAATAATTTGCAAATCGTAAATAATTGTGCATTACTGTCAATACATTGAATGAGGTCTTTGACAAGCGAAAACCGGTCCGCTTGATACTTAGTAGGCCTATATTATGCGTGCCTGTATATTTTGATTGAGGAAACATTTCACCCGACTTTCAAACTTCGTGAACAAATAAGAAAATATAGTCAGTCATGTGAGACTATTTATAATTTCTAGACTCCAAAATAGTAATTGATTTCACCATTTAATTTTATTTACGATATGTATATGATGTACTTGTAAATAAACAACGAAAATTTTCGAAATTGATATTTTCCTGCATTTTTCCTGCACTCCGGATTCTGTCCAATCCGGCCAAATTTTATGGAACCGGCGGTAGCCGGATTGGACAAATTATACTGTACATGTAAACCGGAACGCGCGATTACGTAATGTCGAATGGTCATTGGATTTTATATAACACTAGCACTGCACATGTTCGGAGGACAGAAAGTTCTGCCATATTATAATTTAATTAAACTATTGTTACCCCGGTAGTTGTTAACCGATTATTATCATTAGCACCTTCAAAGTTTAGCTTCTCGGCGTGTCAATCATCTATCGCCTCGAGGTAAACAATGCAATCAGCATGGCGATTGAGCCCGATTAGGATTACCGTTTTATCTAAGTAATTTTCTGTCGATGCATGCAATGTTTTTATATGATTTAAATGAGTTAATACTCCATTTTGTGAAATTGAAAATAGAAATAAAATAAATTTTAAAATTGTACCCCGTCTATGTGATAACAACACGTACGCGGTAAAGTTAACGAATGTTCACCGATATACGGGAGTAGTGATGTGTTTCCGTGCTTGACTAACCAAAAAGTCAAATACGGGTGTGGATTAAAGAAAAAACAAACAAAATATTACATATATTTTACTGACAAGAGGAAGCGCTAAAATTTATTTGCGCCAATGCATTCCCACTTGTGTTTGCGCTAAAATATGTATGCGCCAAATTTTCTCGTTTTACAGTACGTATAATAAATTCAATAATCAGGGCCTATAGAAAAATATAAATGAATTCGATATTACAATTTGTCGAATTTGTTTTAACAAATTTATTTCGTTATAACAAATTAGGATATTCGTTTAAACGAATTCAATTCGTTATAATCAGTTTTAGGATCTATTAAAACGAGTATTTACCAATTACTGAATTCGTTATAACGAATTCCACAAATTTGTTCAAACAGATTAAATTCGATCATTATAACGAATTGAAAGAAATTGTTATAACGAACTAAATTCGTTATAACAAATTCGACAATTCGTTATATGGATTCAAAAATATTTTTCGATAGGCTTCCGTAAAAGGATTTGATTTTGTGTGAAATAAAAAAAATCTCAACTATTAAAATCTTGCTATTTTCCTGAGGTGTACATTTTATGGTTTAATATGTTAAATAATTATTTTAATAAAATATCTATTAGAAATTCTTAATATCTTTGTTTTAAAGGATCTGCCATTGCAAGGTTGTATAGATATTTATTGAAGGCATTTTAATAAATGAACAAATATTAATGCAAATACAACACAGTTAAACTCTTTTATTTCATTATAAATATAAAAAAAATAGAGTAGAGCAATAACAATCTCTTTATATAAGTCTATGTTAAATATCTTTTTTGCAAAAAAAATTAAACATACATTCACACTAAATTGATTTAACGATTTAAATAAACAAATAAATTGTGTACTTACTACAAATATTGAAGAGACTGAGCAAAAACATCAAAATCTTGAAAGACGAAGCCATTATCATGTTTTTGACTATGTGACACAAAATTTAAAATTAGCCGGGCAATACCTAAATCCAAGTGCAAATCATAAAATTTCTTAATGCATTCTGATGCAAGCGCACAGCTTCTGCAAGAAATATATTTATGTAGAGTGTGTATATCGATTAATATCCTTTATTCTGGATTTAAATAGCCAATAGATAAATTTGGTCCAGAAGGGATATTTTTCTTCACCTTTCACATACAATACATAAATCTCAAATATTTTTTTTATCATGCGACTTGTTATTCATATTTCGATGGTCCTTGTTGTTTCAAATTTAATGGGGAAATTAGTTTTGCCTCATATGTAACAAAGTACTACAGTAAGTCCCATTTTTAAAATGTGTATACAACTAATACATCTACTCCTTCCGTTTGAAACTTTCTTAAATTCCCAAGATTATCTTAACCGAGGATTAACATTATCACAGGTAAAATCTTTAGCAATACCTCAAGTAATGGCTATTAAAATTGACCTATTAATAAAAGTTGATACAACAATCAGCCATCATACTCAGAGAAGGCATAGGAAGACATGAAAAGGTTTAAATTGTAACTTTCCTTGCAAACAGTAGCACTTTTACAAATCATATTCTGAATATTTCACAGCATGCAAGCATCCCCTGATTAGTATTTTTATTTTTTCAAATTTATTCAAATCAGGTTTAAGACCCCTGGGTAGGGTTGGACCACCAGAAATTTAATTGAAATGACTGCTTATTATAGAATAGATGGCCGGAATAAAAAAAAAACCTTCTTTCCATCTCCTTTGGCGGGAAAAATAAAACAAAATCAGAACAAATAGCACCATCTTCTTAATCCACTGCATAGAGAAAAAGGGTCAACATGTTAACAAAGTAATCCTACATCGTATTTTTTTTTAATCCAGGGAAAAATGTAGACTAGTATTTTGGTAAATAAATGCTAGTAATCATTCAACAAATGACAAGAAAAACTAAAAACGGCAATTTATTCCATTACCTTAAAATACAGATACAAAATTCAGAAATGCGTATTTTGTTGTATATATTGTACATACATTGTAGAAACTCGTGTACCATTAATTGGGTTGAAAGAATAAATTGAACTTGAACTTGAAAAAATAGTGAATAAAGTCATTACATTATACCATAATTTTGTCTTTTATATACATGTACAAGCCAAAAAAAGGGGGGTTTTTTTTCTATATTCCAGATGTTTTTTTTTTCTTCTAGGAGATTTGTATTCATTCTTGTAAAAAACAATATAGCATATGTATATTTGTATACAAATACAAAGCATTAATATACATGTATGCTTAACAAATAAAAAATATTCCAATTAGCATATTTAGAATGAAAATATCACAATAAGTATTCATACAATATTTAGAATGAAAATATCACAGTAAGTAAATGACACTGAGAAAAAAGTGAGAAGACTTTTTGTTTGGGTTTAATTTTAGGAGGTGGTGGTGGGGGGAGGGGGGTTCCACCAGGTGGCGGTGGATACTGATTGTATTGGCTAATCCTGGTTGTGGTTGCCCGTAACTTGGTGGTGGCTGCCCATATCCTGTTTGCCCATATCCTGGTTGTCCATAATGAGCTGTACATAGACAAATGTAAATCAAATTTTAAAGTTAGTAATTATTTTTAATAGGAGCTTTAAATGATTTTTTAAAGCTGATGATATTTTTTGTTTAATGTACTCCCGAAAATTATATATCACATTAGAATTTTTAGGAGGATTATTATTGGGGTGTTTAGGTCCTAAAATTTAATATAGCTAACAATTCATTGAGATAATTTCTTTCGATGGCAGTATAAAAATCGTTCAAAGGGAATTCTTAAAAGCAGCTTCACTTGGCTTTTCCTAAAGCTGTTGCATGCAATGGCTATGGTGGGGAAATTTTTCCTTAGGGATTCATGTCCAACAATTCTATTTCTATTTTTGTGGTCATGAAATTTAAATAGAGCACGGATTTTAAACTTTGTGTCTTTCTTGCAAAATCATATGACAATGAAGTATTAATGTTCTATAATAGACAAAGAGAGTTTAAATTCGATTTTAAAGAAAAACAGAAATTGATTACAATAATTCGAGTCCTTACTTGTGGTCACAGTGTTGACTGCAGCTGTTTTTGAATGACCTGTCCAGGTCTATTCTTTTTTTACAGCAGATGATGATGACAACGACAACAACGATAACTGTGAAAATTAGGCCCCCTAGATAGCCCCCGCAATGGCCCCTTTTCACTGTAGGATAGTAGTAGTAATAACAATAGTATCCACTGTATCCCGAGTAATAACAGTAAACCCAGCAGATGTTAAATTATCCCTGGAAGGAAAAATAAAAACCCAATTTTCAAACATTACGATATAGAAGATTATTTATATATTCAACCATTCTAGCAGAAAAGTTGTCAATGCGTGATATAAATAATTTAAAGTGGTCCTGCATTACATCCCTTCTTGAATTTGTTTTATTTAATCGAATCTCACACCCCTTCTAATATTTGTTTCAATAAATTAAAAACCTTTAAAATCTTGATTTAACGTTAGATAGTTATATATAACTTTACATACATAATAAGATTTTAATTTTTTTTATGTTTCATATTCGACATTCTTTTTCTCTGCCTAGATTTCAATGAATATTTTCATTGAAATTTCTTTCCTTGTAGTACATGTATTAAATATTTATTTTATAAATACTATTTTGAGGGGTAAAAGATAATAAATAAAAATCACTTCTAATGGAAGGTTTGTTTACATTGCTCACGAGGTTAAATGCCTTCAGAGAGAGGATTATCGATCGCTTTACAATAGTAGAAATGTGTGCTTAACTGAACTTCATTTCTTTTATGCCAACACTTGACAGAACCAATAACTGAATGCGTAAAGTAACTGTTCAATTCTTGATCTTTAAGTTGTAATTTTTAGATATTTTAAAATCCTATCATGTTTCTCTTTTCATTTGTTTTACTTGAATTTCAATGTGAGACAACAATATTTCGATTTATTTTGTTTGTCAGGGTCAAAATTATCTTGTTATTCATTTTAAATCTATAGATTACATATCCTAATTTTTTTTTATTCATTCGATGAACAAGTTGGAAACAAATTGCACCATTGAGCACAGTGTATTCATAAGAAATGGTCCATTTTTGTGATGAGGAAAAAATTTTTTATATTAATATAAATTTTAAGACAAATGATTTCCAAAAACACACATTAGATTAATTTTTAAAGACCATATTATTTAGCATTTGTGTTCAAATGTTCATTCTCAAAAATTAGTAAATACAGAAAATTAAATAGAACACATAGTTTAGAATCAAACGTATACGTATTAAATAAAAATACAGTTTTATCTTTTTTGTAATGCAATTCAATAATTTAAAGGACAATTGAGGCTTTTTAAAATTGATTCTAAAAACCCAAAAGAAGGTAGTAATATAAAGTAATATTTATAGAGAAAAACTAACACTAATAAAACAAACAAATTGATAAAAGTTAAATAATTATTACCTAAGATATGGATAAGACTGAGTAAAATTATCCACATCCTAAGAGCCGGAGCCATGATCATTTGATTTAACGAATAAAGAATTTGGCAATAATCCTTATAGTTCAAAACCTGGTTATAAACCATTTCAAAGTACATGTATGCCTCCTGTGAGAAATAAAAAATAGCGCATATGGATCAATGACCCCTACTTTCTCTTTAAATTCCATAGATAAATGGATTCTTATTGATATTTCTTTTCAATTTTTGTACATTTGTATTCAGTTCAAATATCTTGGTTAAAATTGAAGATAAGCTTTTTTGATACAAAAAAAACACCAATTTTGGATGTGATTATCATTAAGATGTTTTAAATAACTTACATCATAAGTTCACTTTTAAGAAGTCAAACATTTGTAAGGTCCATAAAAGTTAAAATTACAAGGACAAAATCTGATATCATAAAATCATGCAATTTTATAATTTATAATATTCAAAATACAATTAAATTAGTTTGGGTTATGGTAAATGCTATAGGAAATTTAAAAAAAAACAACAGTTGTATCACTTAAAATAATTGTAGCACATCCCCATTTCAAAAGTACGAAATATATAGTATATATAGTCTGTATGTTGTCCGTTTGTTTGTACGGCCGTCCTTCCTTCCTTTCGTCTATTACTCTTTGAGGTCTATGTACCTACATATTGTATTTTTTATAGCATCTCCATTGTGCACTTCCTATTTTATTTTTTTTGTTTTGCTCATGACACTTATTTTAGGTCTCCCAGAGCAAAACTTGATTTTCCCATTATTTCAAATTGAAGGCGGGGGAAATATTTAGTGAGCTCAATGCTCACAGTACTTTAGTTTTATAGGTCATCAATTGTAAAGGTTTATTTGAACTTTAATTCTATGGCGTATTGTTCTAATAAATGAAAGGGTTGGAAATAACATGATTTTAAAAAAACGATGAAATTAAACAAAGGAAACTAAAAAGAAAACATAGCTAATATATGTATATTCAATATTTTTAAAAACAACCCTCGATTCCTTAGATCATCGTATCTTAGATTTCAAAAAATCATGAATAAATTTTTCAAGAAAGGAAGTAGTATGGGTATTAAATTGTTTTCATAATAAGGTAATAAAACAATATTAAGTTAACCGCTTTTGATTAGGGAATCAAAGTTTTAAATGGGAATGCAGTAAAACTTCGTTATAATTATGTTGCACTCAGTGAGATCAAGACTTAATTAAATACCATATATCAGGGGTTTTTGAGATATAAAAAAAATCAAAAAAAGAGAAAACCTAAATTGGACTGCAAACTTCACTTTATCTCGAAATTTCAAGTATCCGTGTATAAGATAAGGTTGTGTTACTGGCAAATATTGCAATTATTGCGAGTTTTCTCATAAAACCAAGCTCATGATATTTCAACTTAAATAGTAGGAATACATCGAGCCAACTTTGTTTGTTGGTTGGTAGTTTGTTATAGTGTTGGCAATTGGCTGAAATGTTGATTCAATAATGAGCCCTCCTCCAAGCATCCTTTAGGATGTAAAAGATGAAGGCTATTCTATGTAATGAGCCTGAGGCTCAAAAAGGGTATCATATAGCATTTTCCTTCGAGCCAGCGAAGCAACCTTATTTTAATAGAAGTTAAAAATATGCGTATGACATATGTATTTTCTGAGTACCTGTAGTATTTAAGACAAACCCCACGTGCCAAACCATTTTTTAAAAAGAAATGTTTGGACAACTCCACATATAATTTTGGTGGGAATTTTGTATCCATGCAGTATAATGGGGTGGGTATATGATCCCCTTTTTTGAGCCTCAGGCTCATTAAAAAATGGCCCTCATCCTGTACATCCTAAAAGTTTTGGGAAGGGGCTATTTATTACATATCGCCTTTTGGCTCTGCAAAGGGTATCATATAGCATGTTGAAAGTGTTGATCACAAACATCAAGACTTCTTAGTGCGATCAGTAATTTCAGTAGAATCATTTATCATGGTTGAACTTTTAAAATCGTTTTCATAATATTACTAAGCTCAAGAACATATTGAAATTAAATTCTATTGAAATAAACTATTGAAGTCATACAATTATATCAATTTGACCAAATTCAATTCAGAATCAATGATATCAAATTCAACATTGTAAAAATTCACAATTGACTCTCGTTGACTACCAGTATTGGTACTGTGATACATATAAAACTATTATTTGAAATTCTCAACCTTCTCATTTTTTCATATACAAAAGCAATTGGAAATAAAAAGAGAATCATTTCTTTTTTTTCAAATTTAATAAAGACAAGGAAATTAACTCAAATATAGATTATACGATACAATAATCAATTCATCACTAAGGAAAAATAAAAATTACATCAACAAATTATAATATCCTTCGTCTCACACCAAAGTTCATTATTCCGCACAAAGTTAAATTGATCTATTTAATATCGCTGTTGCAAATTGTAAACACTTGAATAATTCACCATAAGTTCTTTAAAATAAAACTTTGAAAAAGTTGAAAAAGTCTTTGAAGATGTCCAGTTTGCAGTTTTAACAGATCCTTCATAGATACGCCTAAGAGATAGGCGGCAGAAGCAGAAGCTCTACGAAAAGAATGCGCTGTAAAGTTCTCAATGCCGGAATTCCAAACTGTCCTGAGCTAAAGTACAAATTGTCAAGGGAAGAAATGTTTTATTTGAAACAGATAAATTTGAAGATTTCCTGCAGTCTTTTGTCCTCTTCAAATGCTCTTTCAATGTAGAATAAACGCAAATGCTTTTGTCAGAATATTTATATAAACAATGTCACTTTATGTGCAGGATACCAGGTTTACAAGTTTTTAGCAATTTTTGGTTAATAAAAACAACTTTATCACTAAACATTTCCATATTTTGTAAATCTAAAGCCAATAATGTGTATGCTCTAGAAGCTGTAGTGAGTGCAGTAAGGGTTATTAACTTAAGAGTCAACATTGTAAACTAACCTTACTCAGAGGCATTAAAGTGGGAAAAAACCTACAAATTTTGAAACATCCTAAGAAAGTTTTACTTTTGGTCTGGAGGGATTAATGTTGAAATAACCTTTCATTAGTTTTGTTATCAATAATGAGGTTTTTATCCATTGAATACCGAAAAAGGCAAAGTATTTACAAACATAGATTTTGAGTATTTATTACAGCATAAGAAAGTTTTAACTTCATTAAAGATGTCAAATGTGTTAAAATATTCACTTTAGACGACGGTTTATAAGGATTAATTATTTATAGCACCAAAAAATCCATCTTTTCCAGCACCTCTAATATTGTTTGTTTGTCCCCCCCTAAAGATGCTGTGAAGATTTTCGCATCCAAGTTTGAAAGTTCTGAATTCTGGAGTGCTCGCCTGATACAATGCAAGCGATTAATTTCATTTTCCTAAGGGGGGGTACCTCGCCTGTGTGAGTCATTGTCAGCAAGTCCTTGTGCCAAGGTAGCCTAGTTGAAATAGAAACAAGAGCAGACATTACTAAGGAAACCATTTGAGTTTTCCACAATGGAATTATGATAATGGCTTCTTTGGCACAGTCATAAAAAATTTTATTTTAATTTACCAATCAATTTGAAAGGTGGGAAAAAAATTTAAAGGGCAAAAAAATGGACCATGACATTGTAAAAGGATCAACTTGATATGCTTTGGATCAAAATTCCATGATATAAATTCATTCAACTGTTTGATTACCCTTGAAGCAAATAAATCAATATCTGGTTTTAAAAAATTGATCACAAATCCTTTCAAAGATTTCTGATTTTAGCATTCAGATGAATCTAAAAATTTTCTAGATAATGAATCGGCATAAACATTTTCAATGCCTGGAATATATTGTGCAGAAATTATTTAATTTCTTTCAAAACACCAGATCCACACTTCAATCGTTGTATTATCAGTTTTGAAACAGATATGTCTTGAAAAAAGATTTTAGTGCAAAAAAAAATTTTCAAGAAGTTAACACATTGATATGGAATTTCGCTTCTTTACATGTCCATCTACCTCCTATCATTTTATTTTTAAATCTTGCACCCCATCCTTTAAATGTTGCATCTGTTTCAACCCAAAAACAACAAATCGGTTTAATCGGTTTACCATTCAGGAATCATAATTCTCATTGTTCAATTCTAAATTCTTCTCTTCATTCCTTTCTAAATTTCTGTAATGCAAAAGACCTTGCATAATAGCATTACAAGCATGTACTAACAAACCATAGAGGATGAAAATTTGCGAATCTTAAAATGTTTTGTTAATTTTATATCTTCACAGCAATTTAAAATTGTTTCTATCTTTTCCTCTGTTAAGTAATTTTTATATAAAGATAGACGATTAAATTCATCATGTATTATATTGTATTTTTTTAAAAAGCCGAATTTTTTATTGATGCAAATATAAGAGAAACGGGTCACGGTAGCCTAGTGGTAGAGCGTTCGCTTCGTGATCGGGAGGCCGGGTTCGATTCTCGTTCGCGGCGCCGCGTCATACCTAAGACGTAAACAAAGGTAGTGACTGTTCCTTGCCAAGCGCTCGGCACTAGAAGTGAAAGTTACGGGTCTTTCGGATATGACCTTAAAAACGTAGGTCCCGTGTCACGGTAGGCGGCTAGGCGCTGGCACGATAAAGAACCCTCACTGCTCAATGGCCCTAGTGCCGAGTATAGGTTAAATTTTAAGCCCTTCACCATACGGTGACGTCTAATATGATGAAAAATTCTCAAGAGGGACGTTAAACAATATACAATCAATCAATCAATCAATATAAAAAAGAAGGGTAAAATTCAAAAAAATATATAATTTGAAGACCTGTAATAATAAATTATTTCAGGAATTATGCGTTCGTAAGAGTAAGCAGGTAGTTAGCAATGTTTTTATAACTTAAGCAAGTAAATAATGATTTTTTTATTTGATCCTAATTGATGACAAATTTAAAAGTGCTCAAAAATAACTACAGTACTAATTTTATAGTTCTCGGATACAGAGATAAATATCAATTACAGCAAATACTCTAGATCTGATACATACGATATTGAAAAATTTAAGCGAGCAAACCGAAGACGTAAACGTGGTAAGCTGTTCTTCGCCAAGCGCTCGGCACCAGAAGGAAAAGTCACGGGTCTTCCGGATATGATCTTTAAAACCTGGGTCCCGTGTCGAGGTAGGCGCTGGCACGATAAAGAATCCTCATTGCTCAATGGTCCCGAGTGTCGAGTAAAGGTCTAAAATTGGGCCCCTTTACCGGCATACTATGACACCTCTGCATGATCAAAAAATTCTGAATGGAAGTTGAACAATATACAATCAATCAGTCATTTATTTCTTTCCAGCATTTTGTGCCAGACTGAAATCTTTTGGGCCCTGTTGATGAAAACGCTGTATAGAGACGCTAACAATTTCATTATTTTTAATATTTTCCCAAAAAAATATATGAGCAATATGAGAAGTTCTATTTTTTTTTAAATTTCATTACCCACAACATAAATTCTTTTTTATGTCTTAGTTATGTTTTCCTCCCCATGTACAAATTCATATTTCAACAAGAGTTAATTTTTAAATGCCAACTGTCTCTCGTTCAATCATTTTTTGGTGATCTGTTTTTATAAAGCGGGGATTAATCTAGTGACAATCACACTGCTAAAATAAACTGAGAAATAATGAAATACCTGGTAATCAATCTCACCTTGATTCATTCATTCCTTTCTTATTTCTATGTAACTATATTTATTTCTTTCTTGCTTGCAAATTCTCAATAATCACAATCTTTAATTACACTTAAATACTCTGTATTTCCTTTGGAAAGGAAAGGGGCAGACAGATAAAAAATATTTCGACTTGAAAAACTTTTGAAAAGCAAAAGCTCGAAAATCCTTTTCCAAACATTATTTTACGACGATGGTTTCATTATACTGCAATGAAAGTGCATGGGGGGATTTCGAAGGAGGGTCTTGCCTTCCAATATTCCTATTGAAAAGTGATATATGATAGATAGTGGGACTTAGCAACCCCCATCTCGTCCTATTGATATTACGTTTTCGATATTTTTTTTTTGTGCATATTGATTATTTAATTTTTTATCATTTATGTTCTTTTACTGGTCCTGCGTCTATTTCCCCGGGCGTCACATACAATTAAACACACATGTTTAACTAAAATTATAAATGTATTAACTTTTTTAATATTATCTGGCAAAACAAACATTGTATTTTTATTAATCCGTTACAAACATCCACTTTGAATGAATATATTGAACTGTTTGAGCTTTGAGCAATCGTTTTAAAGTTTACTTACTTTAATATATTGTGTCATTGATAAACATTAACGCTTATTCATGAATGAACAGGATAAATAAACACTTTATCAAAGTATTCATATGTTGAATGATAACACAACTAACTGCTAGTTAGTTTTTTCAATTTTAAGTTCGTTGAATACTTTTGAGTAGTCTATGCAATTTCAGTGAAAATAGAGAGAAACAAAATTGTTTTAATCGGTAAGAAATTTTGAAATTCTGTAGCATTGTATCACAGGTACATGTAACTCCCCCTGAAGCAACACTTATAAAAATTTTCTCTCGTATATACAGTTATGTTATTATAGACAAAAAAGTAAGGTGATTAATGGTTCTTTTTAGGTAAAATTGTCGCAAGTTTAAATTAATACACAATTGTTTGTTGATTGTGAAAAAATTACCTTTGGTGCACATTTATGACACACAATTTCAATCAAAACTAACACACATACAGAGATGACAGGATACAAGTAAAGTTTTATGTCTTTATATTTACATTCAGTGTAATTTTCTTTGTTTTCCATTAAAAATTTACGACGTTCAAATCTCTATATAACCCCGCGAAACCTTGTCACCCGCTTTGGAATATACAGTGGGAATATAATACATTTTCAATACCCAAAACCCAAAATACAAATTTTAACTCAAATTAATAAAGAACTATAGCCCTGTTAAAAAACGTAAAAATACTACAAATATGGTTTTAAAACATCCCCACGGATCTAACGTCTTTCAAACAGTTTTGAAGGACGCTAAGCGAAATAAAAAATTATGAAGAGGTAAAATTAGATACAGTTAATATTAATATAAGCATTGAATTCATATATTGGGATGTCTTGGTCCAATAACACACCTAGCCGTGCCGACAAATTATTATACCGTGTTATAGGACCAAAGACACCCCCCAAAATATGAATTAAAATTTATCCCGCTTCAGACAAATTTGTCGATTGTTGATTGGATAAAAGCTAATCACATGACGCCCTGAAATTTTCTGTATTAACTCCTGGGGCAATATAAAAATTGGGCACGTTTTTCGTTCGAAGCGTTGTCATTGTAAGTAAAAATGGCGGCTAAGAAACGGTTTACGTAGGTAGTTTAGTTAAATTTCTTGTTACTGTAACGATATTTTATGTTGATTTTTTTTGGATTAAAACTTAATATTTTCAACAACATAATCATAACATCATAACATGCACAAATTTTTTTTGTATTGAAAAAGGTCTTCAGCGGGAAAAATTCGTAACACAGACAGTTAGTACCAAATAGGATTCATACAGGATGTAAAATGGAAATCCGTTTTGGGACTCGGCTTCGCCTCGCCCAATACGGATTTTCATTTCACACCCTGTATAATCCGTTTTAGGTCACTAACACTGTGTAACTAATAATACATTCTGCTTATATTGCATTCTTAAAATCAATCTACTCGGATAAGCCATAATAAGCAATAATATTTGGACGCTCGAGAGTTAAATCCTTTAAGAAAAAATCATGTCACGTCTGTTCATTTAATTTCCAGAAGAAATGTGTATTTATTGTTTTTTACATTGATACGGCACATTTAAACAAAACCATGCAATGCCTTCAATAGGTGAAGTTACTTGATACAATAATTATTGAACTTCCTGGCCTTTTTCAAAACATTTCATAATACCGATTTTATTTCCCCTTTCCCCTTGATTGCCTATTATTGCTCCGGGGTTTCTATGTATTTGACGTTCTCTAAGAGCTTAAGACATTGCAATTTGTTGACGAATTTTATTTTTTTTTTAAATTCTCAGTTTTTCATTTTCTATGCTCAAAAAAAAAAAAAGCATATTCAGAATAATATGAAACTCTAAGTTTTCAGTTTAAACCTTATTTTATTGAAGCGATTTTTGAGTGTGTTGTGATAAAAATCAAACATATCCTATATTGCAAATCACAAAGTTAAGTTGTTGTCATTTTCATCGCCCCCAAATTCAAGGGACATAACAATATGTGCTGTGCGACGTCTCAATGGTAGTGGGTTTCCAATGTACGGATATCGTGGAGATTCATCTCTTTTCAATCTCTTGCGAACAATTTATGCACTTTTACGCTGATTTTTTCATCCTGCAATTGTAGCAGCAGTTTTTAGAGAAAGTTTTGAATCGCGTGAGGTGCTGAAGGGGGGGGGGGGGGTCAGACGGTCCTGCCTGGTTGTGGTTACCTGCGGATGGCCAGATAATGGTCTTCAGACGTTAGTTTAACTGTTGCAAAGCCTATTGATTTATTCCAAATACAGTTGCAACTTCCTGTTGCGTACCTCCGTATAGTATCATCATTAGCCTGGTTGTGTTCATCTTTGTTTCGGCGTGTCATTGCAGCATCAACACTGCAATCAAACTCTTAAATATTGGTTTAATAGGAGTGTTAATAGTTTCTCTTATCCCAAAATATCAACGAAAATAGACATCCGATTTAGAAGAAATCATGAAAAACACTACTTTTATAAAGATGTTTAATCAAGGGCGATAATTCAACACTTGGGTTTAAAAACCCCATGTTGTCCTTTAAATAGGTCACATGTATCCAATGATATAAAAAATAGTTGTTCCATGTACATTTAAAAATTTTTTTGACGAGTAAAGCAATATGCGTTTTCTTTTTTTGTTGAGTATATACTATTTTTTCATCTTTGGCAGAGGAAGAATGATGTTATGAAAGTAAACTTCTCAGCAACCTTGTAAAGAAATTGTCAATTTTATAAATATCTTAATTCATATTTCTTTTAAAAACGAGAAAGGAAATCCTTTACATTTATTATTGTAAATGGAAGAAATATGAGATTAACAAATATTATTATTAAAATAATATAATTTAGTCCTTTTTAAAAAAATAATTTAAAGGGATTTCGAGTTTGATTAAAATATTATTAATTAAAAACATTTTAACTCAAACTTTTATCAAGCTTTGTTATTGAAGACCCTTGTACATGTAAAATACCCCTTTGTGTTTTCTTTAAAAAAAACTGATAAAAAGTAATGCTAGTTAATACTAAACACTAATTCGAGTAAAAAATAATCAAAATACTTACCTAAAATGTCGAGGAGACCGAGAAAAAAATTCCAAATCTTGGGAGCCATAGACATAACGGTGACTTTTATTTAAATATGGTATTCAGATTCAGCTATGAAACACGCAATTTTAAAAACGAAGAATAGGAAGTAGAATTCCAGTTATATATACACTGTACCCCCAATTCAATTGCGTAAAAGCATAATGATATATGGAACACGGGATTCCTTTCCTTTTGCTTTAAATAGCTTTAAAAAATCAGTAAAAACAGAGATACATGTAGTTAGCAAGTCCCGAATAATAATTAAAAAAAAACGCTACTAAGTATATAACTTTTTCAATTAATTTTTGCAATGACTGTTATTTAATTGTTACCATTGAAAATTTCAAAGAAAAATTTACCAGAATGTCTCATATAAATTATGTCTTAGAGCCACCAAAGTTCAGCATGTACAGTATTCTTGATAAAACCGCTGGAGAATTCGTCCTGATAATGCACACATGCGTTTTCCAATATTTCACTGAAATTTGTTGATATCAGCTCACGAATTCTTAGAGAAAATAGTTTGGAACTAGAGGCACTGTGAGCTCACTTAATGATATACCCCCGTCCCCCATATGAATATAATTGCAGTGTTCATGTTATGTTGTGGGAAACCCAAAATATATGCTGGATCAAAAAGTAAAAAAGAAGCTGCACAACGGAAATGTGTAATAAAGATTCTTTGAAAGTTTCATCAAATTTCATTTGGTGGTAAAAGAGGACTTGCATATAAGAGATTGGTACCCCAAAGGGTAACAGACGGTCGGACGGACGGACAGACAGACGATGTACAGACGGACATCCCATTACTATATTCTTCCCGCTTTTCAAGCGGGGATATAATGAAAATATAAATAGGATTCCATCATGTTTTTTTCGTGGGGCTCGAGCCTTATTAAAAAATCAAATCTTAATGTGTCCCATCTTTTTAAAGTGAATTAACCATATTCCATGTATTATAATAAAAGCACACATTTAAAAAAAAACATCTATTTATATAGATGAATTATGAACCTTAATAACAATAACTCAAACAGAAAACACCTTTATTTCTTTATCTCAAAAATGGCATTCATAAAAATAGAAAAAAATAATAAATAAAATGTATCGCATAAAAAAGTCACGAACTGGACATAAAAGACATACATGTAACAGTCATTTTGACTCGTATAAACAACTAAATAAAGTAATGATTAATCATTAAATTTGATCAATAACATTTGCGGAAAACATTGTAAAAATATATAAGAATATTCCTAAATAATTCAATTCTTGCGAAAGAATTATCAAATTTTATTTACATCAGTACGAAAGATTCCATCCATTTAAAAAGATTTTGCTTACCAATAATTAAAAATGAAAATATTACAAAACTGTAAAATCACATATTTTGGCGGCGTCAAATGTTTGGAGAGAGGGTTTTGAGGAAAATATGGATCTGTTGATAGGGGATTGTAGAGTAGTAATGTCTTTGATAAATTACATTTCATGGTGGACTTTGATGCCTGGGTCTCTTCATATCTTGAAAACTACGGAAATTAAACTCCATAAATATCAGTGATTTCCCCAGTAAGTAAAATGGCACTTGTGAGAAAAATATAAGAAGACGTTTTCATTCGTTAGTATTTAGGTGGGGGTGGCGGAGGGTAGGCGGAGTTACCACTAATTGGCGGTGGATACTGATTATACTGATTGATTCCTAAATTTGGTTGGTTGTAGCTAGGAGGTGGCTGTCCATATCCTGGCTGTCCATAATGAGCTGTTCATAAAAAATATATTTTATATAAAATACAACAAATTTCATAGGTGTAACAAATAATTACAAGAAGTTGATATTATCCTCTTTATATTTATATATCACGGATAATAATTATAATAATTTTAATATACATAGAAAAACTGTACAACATCTAACAGGACAGTTTTGTTATTTATTCTAGAATACTATTTGGGGGCTTATATTTGCTAAATTCGCCCTGTCATATGCATCAACATAAGCATTATTTCTTTTGTCTGCAACGAGCAGTTAGCATATTTCAAAATGAGACAAACCATAGAAAACTAATCATTAACTATTGTATTGTAGCTTATGTGTCATTCACCAGAGGAAATACTATTTTTAGCCCGAAAATTGTTACTGTAACAGGTACAGTATGATTTCATGGGGTCAAATTGTCTTAATGCTTGTGATTGATGCTCAATTATTGATTCTTGTGGATCTAGAACTGAAATATTTTCAGTCGATACTGAGGAGCTAACACCTGTTGTAATTTCGTCCACTCTGCATATCCACAAGCTTGAGTGATATCACACTCGGCCTGTTCCAAGAGGGCTATGGCTTCTCGTTTCTGGTTTAAGGATTGCCTATCTCCCTTCCGCATAGCAAGCCATTGTTTTTCCCATTCGGGGTCTGGATGTTCGGGTTTTTGACTGTGTAATCGAGTGACGACGATGCCTCTAGCTAAACAAAATTTATCCCAGGGATTGACGATCCGAACGATGGCTCTTTTATTGTTCTTAAAAGTCTCTATTCACTTGTAAATGTTTGGTTTTCTGGCCACCACTTCCCTCGGGATACTTGACCCGAAACATATCAAATTCCATGCCCCCGTCGCCCAGTTTGAACTCCCTTCTGGATTGTTGCACACGTTTTATTTTGTCTAAAATGACGTCCTCGTTAAAATCTTTACATTGAGTAAACTCGTACAAATCACTGATTCCAGAGATTTGTGGCGTATGTTCAGGCGGAGGTAATCGTTAGGATTACACTGCATTTTCGATTTGAAAGTTTGTAACATGTCTCTGAATAATCGCCGAACGAATCCTCTGTTTTCTTCCTCTGGAAACTCCTTAAAAATCACAGTGTAAAAATCCTGTTGAGCTTTAAATTTTCTAGAGTGCACCCTTTGATTCACTGTGACTCGATAATACTCGAATATGGCCTTGGGTTTGAGTGGTGAATGAATAGGTAACTTTGACCCCTCATGCACCCTAGTCCTTTGCTGTTGCTGTCGTTGTTTTTCTAGTTGAGCTCTTCTCTGTAATAGTCTGGCATTTCTTTTCCGAAGCTTTAATTCTCGCTCTTTATTTTCATCAATAATTTGATCTAATTCTCTCTCCCGTAGTTGTCGTTGTCGTTGTTGTTGTAGTTGTTGTTGTCGATGTTGTTCTTGTAGAGCTCTTCTCTGTAATCTTTCCGCATTTCTTTTCCTAAGCTCTAATTCTCGATCTTTATTTTCATCAAGAATTCGATCTAATTCTCTCTCCCTTTTTTTCCATTCTAATAATCGTTGAGCATGTAACTGTTTTTCTCTAGTAGAATCCAGGACCCCCCACAGGCAGGGAGCTGGATCTGACTGTAGAATGAGCTGAAAGTCGGAGAAAAGCCGTATTTATACAGTGGATGACGTCACAATGCATAGGTAAGCATATTTTTTTTTGCACAAGGCCCCCTTACAGATGATGCAACAGGTATAAAAAAGATGATGCAACAGGTATAAAAAAAGATGATGCAACAGCTATAAAAAGATGATGCAACAGGTATAAAAAAGATGATGCAACAGGTCGTAGTAGCAGCGTACCAATGTAAACACAGTGTAAACACACCCCCGTATTTAGGGGACTATATGTACTGAATTGACCCGGCTATCCCCCACCAGGGGCTGCACTCCGTTGAACCCCCTATCCCCCCAGCCCCAAAAGTGCACTCCGTTGACCCAGCTATCCCCCCAGCCCCAAAAGTGCACTCCCTTGACCCACCTATCCCCCCAACCCCAAAAGTGCACTCAGTTGACCCACCCATCCAGACCGTTTATACTACTAACCTGTTTTATACGTAATAATTCGCCTCATGCCCCTGTGCTAAAAATAGCGACATGTAATACAATTAAATACTAATAAAACAAACGGGGCGGGACACTTTAAGAGCGGTGAGAGAGGTCCAAGGGAGTTTTGGTTTAAAATTACATTGCAAAAGCTTAAATCTTCTTGAAATATTGTCCGGAAACGATAGTGTTACAGAGTCTGAATATGTAAATTTACGACATTGAACTTTGACCTTTTGACATCCAAATCAATAAGGGTCTTTCGTAGGCCACAGGGAGTTGCTATATAAAATTTCATTGCAAAAGCTCTAAGGGTTCTCGAGATATCGCGCGGAAACGAAAGTGTTATAACAGACAAAATATGTGAATGTATTATCTTGACCTTAGCCCTTTTGACCTCAAAATCAATAGGGTTCCTTTCTAGTCCATAGGGAGTTGCTATGCAAAATTTCATTGCGAAAGCTCAAAGGGCTCTCGAGATATCGTGTGGAAACGAAAGCGTTACAGACAGACAGAAAGACGGACGGACAGACAAAAATTAATATCCCCCACTTTTCAAGCGGGGTACAAAAAGTGCGACTGAGATCAAAAGTGAGCCCGTCGAAGTTTTATGACCCCAGACCTGATCCTGAGAGTTATTCAATTAAATCTTTTGTTCAGTTGAGCTAAACTGGACATTATTGAGCAACAAATTTCGTGATTTTTTATTTCTCATTATGAAGGATCAAGTTCGGCTTATCCCCAGTTTCTTTCATGATACCTATATGTTTTAGCATAAATAATAACTCTACAAGCTGGGTGATAAATCTCTATACTAAAATATTTTGATTATTCTACTTCCTTGTGTCCAAACCATAGCTTTGATATCGACTATGGCTTGTGTTCCAGTTATAATTAATCATTTTGCCACTTTCTCGAAGAAAAAGGGCGTTTTAGGCGTGGATAATCCCCCGCTTTGAGACAGAATATTTCTCAATTTTCAAAATTCACAGAAGAATCATATTTTTCTAAAATCATGTTCTCAGTAATGCCACCTTCAAAACATTTTATTTTACTGAATGACTTATTACATGTATTTGATAATCTTGGTTTTATATGTAAAATGGGTTTACTAGAGCTATAAAAAATGAATTTTGAACATGAATGGGTCAAGCCTCCATTTTTCGTTATCACTTAAATGATGAAAACGTGAAATCTATTTCATTCATCCAAAAAATGGAATATGAACCCATTATATATGAAAATCAAAAATTTCTGAAAAAAATTACGCTTCAACAAACTCGTTCATTTAAACCACACTAACAGACGTCGATAATGCATGTGTAATGGTCCTGGAGGAGCCGGGGACGAATTCCCCGGTAGCCTCCGATCACGTGTCCAGCAATGATGCGGACTATGACCTAACTCTCTCTCTTGTGCTGATTGTTGAACCGACCGGACGTGTCATCTCATTGTCTGTAAGTCACTGTATTATTGTGTTATATAATTGGCGACCACTAACTTAATTAAACGTGCGGAATTTATCATAGTGTTTCTGTTATCCGCCATCACAGATATGTAGAGCAGAAATACTATATTGACGTCTGTATCGAGGGTTTTTTGTCGGGGCAGCGGGGTGCGGCCTAACCACGTGTTGTTAGTGCCGTCGCCATCTTGAATTTTTTGTATCTTTTTATTATGTAATGTAACTTTATAAGGTTAAAGTCTTTGTATATTTAGTTTATTGTTGTATACTTACAGCGGATTAGCCGCGAGATATTTTTATGTGTCTTTAATAAATTTATCTTGTGGTTTGAGGTGTGTTA